>NC_047157.1:26835872-26945872 GCF_009819705.1 Hippoglossus hippoglossus
GAGGGGGTTGAAGACTGTTGGGGGGGTCTGTTGTTGATCCCAGATTAGGGCGTGGCCTTTGCACAGATTACACACACACACACACACACACACACACACACACACACACACACACACACACACACACACACACTGTGGAGTGTGAATGAAGCGTCCTTGATCACACTAACTGCTGAGCCCCCCTAAACAGGGAAGGGGGATGGTGTGTGTGTTTCTGTGTGTGTGTATGCGTCAGATCACACACACTGACTGTGTGTAGCTGGAGGTGATTTTAATAATCCATAAAGAAGCTGGTTTCTCTGGATCGCTCCCTGGAGTCAACACACACACACACACACACACACACACACACACACACACACACACACAGTATCATGGAGAACATCTGATGAGGAAAACTTGACTTTTTTAGTTTTCTGAGCTCTGTGTTTTTTATGTTTAATAACAATCATCAATAATAACACTGATAATAAGACAGATTCTTGTGAACTTGACCTTAAATTTACAAGTTAGTTGAAATCCACAATGTCAGGATGTGGTCAGACTGCAGGGGGCGCTGTCAGGGCTCCACTGACAATGACTGTCTGAACAAAGAGTCTGAATTGAAATGAACTTTATTGAAAGCTCACGGCGAATCAGTGGCAACAAACAGTCAGGCTTCTAAAGAGAAGCTTTATTTAAACACTGTCGGTGAACAAAGACAAACAAATGAAAAGATTTGTTCAACAGTTTGAGAAAGATAATTATTTCACGTTTGCTCAGGAGCAGCTATAAACCGAAGCTGGAGCGCATCTGAGTGCAAACCCAGCTTGAGCTCAAGCGGGGACTATTTAAATCCTGTTGGACTGAAGGACCACGCTCCTGAATGAGGATTTTGACCAGTTGTCACTTGGACTCACAGATGAATGGAGTCAATTTCAGGAGTCAAAGGTCAAAAGTCACAGTGACCTCGTGAGTAGATAAACATGAATGTGACTAAAACTGCAGCTGGTTGGAGACAACAACCACAAGATGGTAATTTACTGAAGCTGTGTGTGTGTGTGTGTGTGTGTGTGTGTGTGTGTGTGTGTGTGTGTGTGTGTGTGTGTGTGTGTGTGTGTGTGTGTGTGTGTGTGTGTGTGTGTGTGTGTGTGTGTGTGTGTGTGTGTGTGTGTGTGTGTGTGTGTGTGTGTGTGTGTTTAATGAAGGAGGAAGTGGTATAATGAACTGTATTTACTGTCGCTCAGTTTCAATTTCCTCTGGTTAAACCACTTCCTTCTCTCGCCACAGTGATGTCACTAAATAATGATGCTTTGGTATAATATCATTAACATTGTTATAATAAAGTATCAGAGATGAGAGACGTTAATGACAGATGTAACAAAAGTTGAATCTTTTCATCGAGAGATTGTGACTCTAGACCAGATCCAGTCGAGAGGAAGGAACGCACACTAAATGATTTCTGTGATTCCGGAGATTTGGGAACTCGCAGTAACTTGTGTGGTCAAACGTGGCTTCAGAATAAAAACAAACATGGTGGCAGAAAGATGGCGTCATCAGCTGGTTGTGATCGTTTGCCCTGAAAAATGTTGGAAGGTGTGAATCGGACCTGAAATACTGAGTGACAGCGCCCCCTGCAGCCACACAGTATTTCAGGTCAGATTCACACCTTCCAACCATCGTGGGGGCGTCGTCGAGGCTGCTCCTGCGACGTAATCTTAACTGATGATTCTACACATATAATCTGTGTTGATGACGTCATCCAACGTTTGACGATGAAGTGGTTTTCACGTGTAGAAAAAGCAAAGTGTATCAGTGTGTTGAGCTCTGACTGAGTCGTCCCTCTGACCTGAAACACAACCTAACTGAAATATTACCCATGATCCTCTGCTTCCTGGACCAGAATAGCTGCAGCTGTAACAAATCCATCAAACTCTGTAGAATTCTTTATGTTTTCTAAGTTTCCTGCTGAATATTGGAGATAAACTCTGTGTTTTTAACTGATCTCAGTTCAGCTTCACTCTTCAGCTGGAGCTGGTTGTGACAGTTGAAGCTGACTCTCAGTCAGTTCTTCTCACAGGAGATGGAACCCACTCAGCAGAGTCACAGAGAACAGACGTTCAGGGAGAGAAGGAGGAAACTTTCTCTTGTTCACACTCACACATCAGACTCTCTGTAACCAAGCTGCTGGTTTAAGGTAGTTTCAAGTTGATTTAAAGGTTCTTCAGATGTGACCCCCCCCCCCCCCCCCCTTGTCTCAGTGTGAATGTTTAGATTATAGACTGTGGAATAATGTGGTGTCACTACCCTCACACTGAAGATTATACTGTCTGAGTGTGTGTGTGTGAATAATTGCTACGTTGGAGTGCAGCTGTCTTCACTGGCATCTGTTACACCCCCAACTTAGAAACACACACACTAAATCACTGTCTCCCCGTGTGTGTGTGTGTGTGTGTGTGTGTGTGTGTGTGTGTGTGTGTGTGTGTGTGTGTGTGTGTGTGTGTGTGTGTGTGTGTGTGTGTGTGTGTGTGTGTGTGTGTGTGTGTGTGTGTGTTGTATATATCCAGATTAGTGTTCTATAATGTCTCAGTTTGCAGAGTTACAACCATCAGATAAACTCCACAGATTAGTGAATGAAGGCAGGCGACCTAATCTACTGACTGTGTGTGTGTGTGTGTGTGTGCACGCCTGTCTGTGTGTGTGTATATGTGTATGTGTGTGTATCAGGGTCAGTTTAATGAGGATTAAAATGATGGTTTTCTGTTTGGAGGCTGCGATAAATAAAAATTCTGCACAGAAAATAAAGTAAAAAGATCCAGATATAAAACAATAGAAACAGCTAAAGTAATAACATATATATTAATTTTACATATATGATATGATATATATTCACATCATATACAATAACACATTTACAATAGATATGATAATAAATAATCACATTACAGTACATCATGTATGATAACATATATTTACATTATAAACAATAACATATTTACACTATATATAAGAACTGACTCCTCCAGGTTTACTTTTCAAAATAAGAGCATAGATTGAAGAGTGGGACAGGTAAGATGTCACAGTGAGAAAATCATCCTGTAACAAACTGTCTTACTCAGTGTGTGTATTTTATTTTGTTATTTAATGACGAAGGTGTGAACGGTGTTTTCATTCATCGTCTCGTTGGTCTCCTCAGTTTCATAAAGATTAAAATCCTTTCTACCGTTTTCATAAAAACATGAAGCTTCATCAGTGAGATGGACTTCCTGCTGCTGAGTTCACAGTCAGTCTGAGCACAGAGCTGATATTTACTGTGATGCATGAATAGACGCTCTGTGTTTGACCTCTGACCTCTCTACAGGACCACTTCCTCTCACACTGTTACATGTTACTGTCAATGTGAGGACCCACTGATTATCAGAGTTAAAGGAGCCTTTCAGACTCTTTTTCCAGTCTGCTCCAGTCTCGGAGTTTTCAGAATAAACCTCCATCCTGCTGACACAGTGAGGGAGGTGGTGGAGACCAAACACAGAGAGAAGACCCTCAGATTCATCCTCAGGCTGGTCCTCATAAAGATACAGAAACACCAACAAACACAGGCAGACAGAGAGGAGGGTGTTGATTTATCTTCAAGGACGAGTGTGTGTGTGTGTGTGTGTGTGTGTGTGTGTGTGTGTGTGTGTGTGTGTGTGTGTGTGTGTGTGTGTGTGTGTGTGTGTGTGTGTGTGTGTGTGTGTGTGTCGTCTTTCAGACTCTAAAATCCATCCGACACAAAGAGACTGAAACTGCTGAATGGGCGTGTTGTTTTTGTGTGTTTTCGTGTGTGTGTTGTTTTTGTATGATTGTGTGTGTGTGTTATATTTTCTTCTTTTCTTCGTTGATGCTCAGGCTGATTCGGTTGTAGTTCCTCGTCATCTGCTTCTTAGCCACCAGGTGTCAGTGGTGTTTGTATGCAAACATGAAGGCTCTGATTGGTCGAGGACAAACGAGTGTGAGCTGCTCAGTCTCCAGATCATCGATCAATATCTGCCGTGATTGATTATCTGCTCATTAACTCACTCCAGGCTCCAGCTGACGAACAGGAAGTGATTCATTGTTCGACCTCCCTGCACCTTGAAGGCAGATGGTGGATGGGGCTGCATTTGTTTGTTTGTTTTTGTTCTACCGTCACATGACTGACATGAGACCGTATCGTCCACACGTTGTAATGGTCTTCATGTGGGTTCCACCTCTTGTGCTTTGCTCACGATCACTGAAAGAAAACGTGGCATCACGTGCATCTGTGTTTGTGTTCCTGCAGGAAACGTCCTCCTGATGAAGAAGGTTCCTCCTCAGTTTCCTCATCGCAGACGCCGCCGCTCGTCTCAGCAGGTCGGTCAAACTTTAATCTCTGCGTGCTGAGTCAGGGCGTCCAGATGGTTGCCACGGCAACCGGTGACCTCACACAGCCGCCACATGGTGACCAATGATGTCATCAATATGAGATAGAGTGGAAGTTTGTTTCTGTAGAGAGACTCAGTGATTGGAGGAGGACGCACTGATCTGATTGGTTGATTCAGAGGAATCTGCAGATTCAGATTAAGAGATCATTAGTGTGTGTGTGTGTGTGTGTGTGTCTGTGTGTGTCTGTGTTTGTGTGTAACAGAGAAGTCTTTGTTCTCAGTCTCTGAACGAACTTTCTCATTCAGTCATGTTGAATCGTTAAGCAGCCGGTTCTAAGGTTCCAATGTTCTGATGGTTCTGAAGGTTCCAGTGTTCTGAACATGGTGGAATGCTGAGTCCAGTCTGACGTCACGTCCTTGTTGAATTCCTTTAAAATATATAAAAACTTTTCTGATTAAATGTATGAAGTTAACAAAGTCTGAGGCTCATCAATAAACAGACGTCTGTCCAATCAGGTTTGACTCAGTGACTGAGAACCTCGGTTTCAGTTTGACTTTTCAAAATAAAATATTTCAGTCAGTTCAGGTCGTCTTCATTTGATTTTATCAATAACAGATTGAAGCTTTTGTGTTGAGCAGTGGAACGTCCTCTCTGTCTCTCTCTCTCTGTCTCTCTCTCCCTCTCTGTCTCTCTCTCTCTCTCTGTCTCTCCCTCTCTGTCTCTCTCTCTCTCTCTCTCTGTCTCTCTGTCTCTCTCTCTCTCTCTGTCTCTCTCTCTCTCTCTCTCTGTCTCTCTGTCTCTCTCTCTCTCTCTGTCTCTCTCTGTCTCTTCTCTCTCTCTCTCTCTCTCTCTGTCTCTCTCTCCCTCTCTGTCTCTCTCTCTCTCTCTCTCTGTCTCTCTGTCTCTCTCTCTCTCTCTGTCTCTCTCTGTCTCTTCTCTCTCTCTCTCTCTCTCTCTGTCTCTCTCTCTCTCTCTGTCTCTCTCTCTCTCTCTGTCTCTCTCTGTCTCTTCTCTCTCTCTCTCTCTGTCTCTCTCTCTCTCTCTGTCTCTCTCTGTCTCTTCTCTCTCTCTCTCTCTCTCTCTCTCTCTGTCTCTTCTCTCTCTCTCTCTCTCTCTCTCTCTCTCTGTCTCTCTCTCTGTCTCTCTCTCTCTCTCTCTCTCTCTCTCTCTCTCTCTCTCTGTCTCTTCTCTCTCTCTCTGTCTCTCTCTCTCTCTCTCTCTCTCTCTCTCTCTCTCCCTCTCTGTCTCTCTCTCTCTCTCTGTCTCTCCCTCTCTGTCTCTCTCTCTCTCTGTCTCTCTGTCTCTCTCTCTCTCTCTCTCTCTCTCTCTCTCTCTCTCTCTCTCTCTCTCTCTCTCTCTCTCTCTCTGTCTCTCTCTGTCTCTTCTCTCTCTCTCTCTCTGTCTCTCTCTCTCTCTCTGTCTCTCTCTGTCTCTTCTCTCTCTCTCTCTCTCTCTCTGTCTCTCTCTCTGTCTCTCTCTCTCTCTCTCTCTCTCTCTGTCTCTTCTCTCTCTCTCTCTCTCTCTCTCTCTCTCTCTCTGTCTCTCTCTCTGTCTCTTCTCTCTCTCTCTCTCTCTCTCTCTCTCTCTCTCTCTCTCTGTCTCTCTCTCTCTCTCTCTCTCTGTCTCTCTCTCTGTCTCTCTCTCGCTCTCTCTCTCTCTCTCTCTCTCTCTCTCTCTCTCTCTCTCTCTGTCACTCTCTCTCTCTAAACATTTCCTCCCAATTATTGTGCGTCACCTTTCACCTCCTCCCCCTCCCCCCCATTCATTACTGCGCCTGGTTGGTTCGTTTCTGTATGAGCTGCTTTTCACGCTCTCTAACCCCCCCTCCACCCCTCCTCCCCCCTTTAGAGCCTCTTCACTCGTCCTTCATCTTTTGTTTCTGCTTCAAAGCCTAAAATACCTGAAAACACACAAACACGCCACACCCTGTACTGCTAATATCATATAATATAATGGATTTATTGTTAAATCAAATATCATCAATCAATATCAATGTATTGAAGTCAACCTTTAAAGAGTTTTAGCTCAACATCTGTCTTCAGAAAGTCAGTAGAGATGTTCGATGATCCTCTCGGACTGATCAGGGTCTTTATTATATATATTTATTAATGGATCATTTGAAAATCATTATTCGGGGGAGTGAAGGTAGAAACAGAATCTTGATGACACGCGCGTCTTTTAATTCTCTGTATGTTCTTCAGGTGCTCGTAGACTTTGTTATATACTCCATGACAACAAGACCATCAGTGACTGTATATAAAGATGATCAGTGACTGTATATAAAGACGATTAGTGACTGTATATAAAGATGATCAGTGACTGTATATAAAGATGATCAGTGACTGTATATAAAGACGATTAGTGACTGTATATAAAGATGATCAGTGACTGTATATAAAGATGATCAGTGACTGTATATAAAGACGATAAGTGACTGTATATAAAGACGATTAGTGACTGTATATAAAGACGATTAGTGACTGTATATAAAGATGATCAGTGACTGTATATAAAGACGATTAGTGACTGTATATAAAGATGATCAGTGACTGTATATAAAGATGATCAGTGACTGTATATAAAGATGATCAGTGACTGTATATAAAGATGATCCAGATGATTTGACTTCACTGTCGTCTTTATACGTCTTTAATCGATACTGATCTTGTTGATGTTGTTTAACTTCAGAGGGTCTGAGGTTCAACAATGAAACGACGACCTGTGATTGGTCGGCTGGACTTAATGCAGAAATATAAAATCACATCACAACATTTATGTGTGCTGCCCCACCAGCTGTCCATACACACACATTGTGTGTGTGTGTGTGCACGCCTTTTCTCTTTGTGTGTTTGATTGATGTGTGTGTGCTCAGTGGTGCATGTGACCCACAGTGTGTGTGTGTGTGTGTGATTAATATTACATGAGGCTCCTGATGAGAGGTGGACACACACTTCCAGCTGAGCTCACACACACACACACACACATATGAATGAATGCATGAATGTATTGTCACACACACATTTTACAAGCAGTGTGTTGTGTCAGAGATAAGATGATGTCGATAAAACACACACACACACAAACACACACACTTCTTATGCTGTCTTCACATCAGATTAAACTCCCAGCGGTCGCCATGACAACCGGAACCCTCTATGATTCTCACCTGCTGTGACCTGTCATCTGTGAACCAATCAGACAACAGATTTCAAACAGACTCACCTGAGCAGAGACGTAGAGCGCGGACAGAGTCTCACTCTGATGTATTTCCAGCTACTTCTAAACAAACCTGATCAGTATTGATTATTTATCAATATTAATTAGTATTGATCCTCAGTGTTATTGTGATGAACAGGTGTTTATGTTTGAATGAGGGAACAGAGCGATGGAACCAGGTTTTTCTTCCTCTGTGAAAACACGCTGAATATCTAGCAGCTGTTTCCCATCATGCACCTGGCTCACAGTGGGATTATTGATGAAGAGAATCAAAGCAGCAGAGCAGCTGTGGGACGACCCGCGGGAAGTGAAACTGAAGATCTGACGATGACGCCCACCCAACGCCGTTTGTGTGGTCGTATCTTGTCCACGAACAGAACCAGACCTGATCCACATCAGATCAGACCCACACAGAACTAGCAGGAACTGAGACTAACCGAAGTAACCTATGTTACAACAAGAGTAAATATTGTTGTTTACCTTAGTATATGGTGGATATGTACTGGGTGTGTACTGGACATGTACTGGGTACCTACAGGGTATGTAGCGGATATATACCGTATACTGGGTATAAAGGATAAACCTAACCTAGTGTTGTGTTGGTAACTTTTAGTTTGAAGCAGATTCAATTTCAATGTTTTCGTACTGTGGTCACTTATCACAATAATACTAGTAATAATAGTATCATATTATTGATAATAATAATAATCTGTGAGTATTATCAGTCATAAACGCAGTTTGCTGTTCAGACACCGTCGCTCATGGTGTGAAAACCCCTCCAGCATTGATTTGCAGCCTCGCTTTCCCTCTCTCTCTCTCTCTCTCTCTCTCTCTCTCTCTCTCTCTCTCTCTCTCTCTAACTTCACGCCTAAAACCTCTGATTAAATATTAATGAGCCTGACCACGCCCATCGCAGTGTGTGTAGGCCACGCCCCTTCAATTCCCACTGAGACTCTCTCTCTGTGTGTGAATGTCTCTCGCCCCTCTCTCTCTCAGAACAATGTGTCGTTCACAATAATGGGATTACAGCCGTCCAGCCGGCTGCTCTCTCTCTTTCTCTCTCTCTCCATCTGTGTGTCAGTAGCCGGTCGACCCCTCTCTCTCTTTCAACCAGTTCAGTTTTTGTCGTCCGTTTTTTTGAAGGAATGAAAGAAAGACGGGCTGTATCCTGAAGAAAGTAAGTGTCTCTCCACCTCCCTCCCTCTCTCTCTCTCTCTCTCTCTCTCTTTCTCTCTCTCTCTGATGAAGCTTTGATTGACAGCTGACTCTCCTTAATTGTCTTTTATTTAATTAGCGAAGCGGGAATCAGATCAGCTGCAGAGAGACATTGACTCTGACTCTCTCTCTCTCTCTCTCTCTCCCTCTCTCTCTCTCTCAGTGAATAAGATGTTCACATTCATTCACTGCTTCAATCATTGGTCTCTTTCACTTAAAACTTTTCATTGTCATGATTTAAAATTTTTGGGTAATTTTATGATCTTTTGTAATTTTATATGTTTTGATTTTTTTGTAATTTTATAGTTTTTCTGTCAGGGCAATAATAATGGTCAAGATTCATTGTCGTGTTAAAGTAACAGAAAATGGAAAAGTACTTCAGTATTTTACTTCTGCACAACACTCAAGTAAATCTACTTTATTTTCCACCTGCAGCAGACGTTTCTAAAATGTATTTTATTTACTCGATGAAGCAGAAATGAAACAGAAGCAACAGAAGCAGTTTTTTGTCCGTGAGACTTTTTAAAGATGAGTCGATTGTTATTCTCCTGTGATGAAGTCAGCGATTGATCCTCTGAGCGTCGAGGACGAGTCAGGAAACTGTGTGAAGCTGCTCCAGAAACAGAAATGATCCCTGATTCCTCAGGTGTAAAACGTTTCACCGATCTCACAGCTGAAACTCTTTCTTCTCATGTTCTGGAAACATCCTCGCATGAGTTCGCACGTGGTCACGTCACATATGAGTGATCCGTTGACACGTGTTCCGCCCTGAGCTCAGGTGTGAACACATCGACGGCTCACTGGGAGGTGGTCTGTGTGTGAACGTGTTGTGACGAAGTTTGTTCTCATTTCAGTTGTTGTGGTTTTGTTTGGTTTTGTCTAAAATTGCGAAAAGTTTATAGAGATCAATCATGAGTCTGCTGAACATGTCGGGTGACTTCCTGTAGCGTATTCCCTCAAGGTGTTTCTGAAATGTTGCCTTCACAAGATCAAAAACATATTTAGTAAGGTTGACCTTTGACCTTTGACTACCAAATTCTAATTAGTTCATCCATGAGTCCAACTGAACGTTTGTATACATTTTTTAAGAAATTCCCTCAAAGCATTCTTGAGATATCGTGTTCACAAGGTTTGGTCTTTGCGAACAGAAATTGCATTCGTGGAAATGCATATAAACAGAGATTGAGATCTGTGCACTTGTGGTCACTGGAGACGTACGTGGGTCAATAACACAAACTTTATATAAAGAGGTTAATACCAGGTGTGAGCTGTCTCTGTTCATTGACCTTCGGAGGATGTAGCCTACACCGCCCCCTGATGGCCAAATTGGAATGTGGTGGATTTGACTGAGTCGAATCCTTATACATTTTGAAATATTACTCTCCTGACGTTTTGGTCTCGTCGTTTGCCGCGCTTATTGAAACCTATATTGTCATAGATACGCAATGCATCCTGGGATAGGCTGGTCTGAGACGGATGGAAGGACACATTTGTTGGCCTGATTTGAAGGAGTCGAGTCGCGCCCTCTGGAGGAGGCTGCCCCTGAGGTCCAATAAACATCAGCCGCGTCTGTCAAGTCATTTAATACAAAACCATCCAATAAAATCCATGAAATAATAAAGTTCAGGCAGACATTGTCTACCAACACTTTAATGTTCACGATGACACAGAGTCCACTCCCTGATTGGTCCTTTATTACGCTTGTGAAGCAGTGAAAAGAAAAAACGGGACTATCAAAGAAACATTAAACATGGACGACAGAGAGACCAGGACCGGGACTGAAGTCAATCTTATCACTTGAGTTTTTATCAAACTGTGTTTTTAGAATCAAAGAGCAGCAGGTTGTCGGGTCCGACTCGTTCACACCAACAGGAACATGTGGGAACATCAGGCGAGGGGCGGAGCCTGTAGAGCAGCAGGAGGCGGAGCCTGTAGAGCAGCAGGAGGCCGGACATGACGTATAAACTCTGCTGTGGAAAGATCAGTGTTGTTGTTTACAGCTCATCCACACCGGCGTCGGCCCTCATCACCAAAAGCTCTGGAACCTCCTCGTGTTTCCAAGTTGACGTCTTCGTCTTCTACGTGTACGGCTCCTCTTCTTCATCCTGAGATGTTTGTGTTCTTCCAGTTTCACGTCACGTGTTAGAAACCTCATCAACACGTCCACTCGCTCACTGGGAAGCTTCCACACATTGTCCTGCAGGAGAAGATCCAGAAAATGTCCAGAGACACTGACTCAGACATTTGTTCTAACATACAGAACCTGCAGAACACGTCAGGAACACGTCAGGAACACGTCAGAAACATGTCAGGAACATGTCAGGAACACGTCAGGAACACGTCTGTGGTTCAGTTCACGTCTGAGTTTTTACGTGTTGGTGTTTTGTGTAGAAATTAAAAAGTAGGAGTCGTGTTAGCGACGCCTCAGTGGTTTTTAATGAGGTTGGTTGGTTCTGGTGTTTTGTGCTGACACGTTAAATAAAGTTTTTTTTATCTGCAGTAAATGATTCGTCGTCGTCTCCACCCTCGACGCTGTGTTGATTAAACCTCCCCTCCTCGCCCACCTCCCCCTCCTCCCCCCTTTTATAACACTAGTCCTGTCGTTTATTGCCCACCCCCCCCCCGTCTTGTTTTAATCTTGTAAAAATTCTGCTGCTCATAAACATCATGGAGCCGCTTCACGCCTCTTAACTACAAAGACAGAGACAGAGACAGGGCGGGGCGGCCGAGACGCAGCCGAGAGACGCTCAGGTTTGGTTTTAATGAAAAACTGCACCTCTTCCTCCTACTCCTTATCCTACTCTTCCTCTTCCTTGGCCTTCTCTTTATCTTCGTCTTCTTCCTCCTCTTTATCTTCCTCCTCATCCTCCTCCTCTTTATCCTCCACATCCTCTTCCTTCTGCTCGTCATCTTTATCCTCCTCTTCCTCCTGCTCTTCTGTATCCTCCTCATCGTTTTTCTCCTCGTCTTCTTCGTCTTTTTCCTCCTCCTCCTCTTCCTATTATTTCTCTTTATTTCCCTCTTCATCTTCATCCTCCCCTTCCTCTTCTTTATCCTCCTCTTCCTCTTCCTCCTTCTCCTTCTCCTCCCCCTCCTCTTCTTCCTCCTTCACTTCACACCCCCTCTATCCGCCTCTTCATCTTCATCCTACTCCTCTTCTTTCTTCTCAGCGTTCCGTCTCCACCCTGATGCCGAAGAATCCATCTGTGGTGTTTTAGAATCTTTCACTGTCCAGTGGTTGACTTCCTGTTTCAGTGCCTCTGTGTTGTCATGACAACGGAACGTGTGTTTAAGTGGAGGATCTCAGTGAAGCAGCAGCTTCAACACTTGACGTGTTGTCGAGTCTCTGCAGGTCAGAGATCAAACTGTTTGTCCGTCGCATTCAACGATATCTCAAGAACTCCTTGATGTGATACAAACGTTCCCCTGGACTCATGGATGAACTGATCAGATTTCAGAGGTCAAAGGTCACAGTCACCTTATATTATTGTGAATATAATATGTGAATAACACCTGCAGGGACTGAAAGTGATCGGCTGGATAACAAGGAGAAATGTTTGATCCAGAGTGAAGATGCTGAAGTGAGGAGGAGGAGGAGGAGGAGGATGAGGAGGAGGAGGAGGAGGAGGAGGAGGAGGTAAACCCTCGTCATCTCCCACTGATCAAAAACACTTACACACTCGGTTAATTGGAGGCTGCAGAGATAATATATTCACACACACAGAGTCAGACAGATGTGTGTGGTGTTTGAAATGTGTGAACAAGCAGAGAGAGGTGATGGGCGTTAATGATATTGATGCTAATTCCATCACACTGTGTGTGTGTGTGTGTGTGTGTGTGTGTGTGTGTGTGTGTGTATTAATATTTCATGTTAGCAGTGATCAGTATTCAGTTTGAAGCTGCTGCAGTGAAACGTTTACAGTAAAAATGTGGTAAAATCCAGTTGACTGTATTTTAGAGACTTTACCAACACAGCGCCCCCCTGAGGACACAATCAGCTTCATATAAAAGACGTGAAGACGTCTGTCCATCTCCCGGTTTGTATTATTTAAGTGGAGGAAGTCTGACCTCTGACCTCTGAGAGACATCACTGATTCTGGTGAAACATCTTCATCACCGACTCTTAAACATGTAAATATTAACAACTATTGTTATTGTGTTGCTGTGATTGGTTCATTGATCTGTGAAGATCCTGAGGGTCCTGAGTCTGAGAGAGACAGCGGAGGGATGGAGACAATCAGGAGGACAACATCATAGACAGGGTGTGTGTGGCACCACAGAGGTTAGAGGTTGATTACTTGGTTTGTCCCGTCGTCCTCACTGACGAGTGTAAATGTTGGACTGTCTCTTTAAGACTGTGGAACGTTCTTAACTCTGAGATATTTTTGAATCTGTTGTTTGTGTTAATCTGCTGTGATTCACTGATTATTCTTTTCTCTGGATTAAACTGAAGAACCTGATTCTTCTTCTTGTCAAACAGCAGCTCTGTGTGTTCACACCAGTCGTCAACACAAACAGGATTTAATCCAGATTAGAGACAGAGACAGGAACAGCAGCTCAGCAGCCTCGTCCTGTTAAAACAAACCCATCATGTGACGACTTTTAAAACCTTCAGATCCTCGTTTCTTCAGTCTGACGAGAAAAGAGAAAACAACTCATTCACATCGGATCGCCCCCCCTCTGGTGTGTGTGTGTGTGTGTGTGCGTGTGCGCGTGTGCGCGTGTGTGCGTGTGCTAGTTTTTTTTACTCTTTTGGATCTTTTCCTGCATAAATACTCATCTTTTCAGGACCAGTCGACCTCATGGGACCTAAAGAGACAGAACATTGTTTCTGAGGTCATGGAAAGTTACGAACAAGTTTCAGTTGAAGGTTTATGATGAATGGAAGTCAATGCAAAGTCCTAATAAGGATAGCTGTGCAAACTTGTGTGTGTGTGTCAAGGTGTTTGTGTATAAACAGCTCATTGTGGCCCTGCAGCAGCATGCTTCATCACCACGGTAACAAATTGACTTCCTGTGGGGATCATGATGGTGATGAAGGTGTGTGTGTGTGTTAGTCACACACACAAACTTTAAATCCCACTGGGAGTGTTTGTGTGTGTCACGGCTGTCACACACACTGGATGATATCAAACTGTCCTTGTTTCTCCAAGTACTGAAAAATATTCATGAGCTCACCAGGGGAGTGTGTGTGTCTGTGTGTGTGTGTGTGTGTGTGTGTGTGTGTGTGTGTGTGTGTGTGTGTGTGTGTGTGTGTGTGTGTGTGTGTGTGTGTGTGTGTGTGTGTGTGATGAGAGAGAGAGAGAGAACCCTGAAGCAGAAAAAGACAAAAGCAGAAGAAGGAAATTGAAGCTTTTATCAGACCTGAAGTATGAACATGTTCTGGAGTGTGTGTGTGTTACAAACATGACTGTATGTGACGTGATGCTGACTAGTTAATGTCTGGAGTCTGAACTCATGATGGGGAGAATGGTTAGTTACAGTCTGAGCAGCTCAGCCTCTGGTCCTGGTCCCGGTCCCGTTGGTTCGTAGTGGACCAGCTTAGCTGAGGTCAGTCTGCAGCTGCTGAGTCTGAGGCTCCTGAACAGAGAGAAAGTAGGACAAACTGAACACAGAGAGAGAGAGGAAACAAAGAGAGGACACACACACACACACACACACACACACACACACACACACACACACACACACACACACACACACACACACACACACACACACACCACAGCCACCCCCATATTATCTCTGTGGTTTGCTGCTGACTCTCACTCTTCAAAGAGAGGACACAATCCTACACACAAACAGCTGTGTGTGTGTGTGTGTGTGTGTGTGTGTGTGTGTGTGTGTGTGTGTGTGTGCCTGAGGTGAGGCAGTCTGTAATCATCACCTCCACGAGTTGAAAGCAGCCTGTCGTTCATTTACATATAAAGAGGAGGGGGGGGGGCGAGGAGAGATCCAATGAGAAAATTAAAAGAGAGAGAGAGAGAGCAGGGGGGGGGCGAGGGGGAGGAACAAACTGCCGACACCTGCAGCATCCATCCTGTTACCATGGTTACCTGCAGGTTAACACACCTGACAGCCAATCAGAGGGCAGCATTTTGTCCTTGTGGAGGACCGGTCGGTTCCTGAATCCATGTTCCAGGAGAACCTGCTGCTCCGTAGAGACGTTCTATTGGTTCTCAATGAGGTTCTTGAGTTGCTGAGGACACTGTGTTCAGTCTCCAGGTCCTGATGGGACGTCCAGGGGTCACAGGTCCTGAAGTCCAGAGAGAAGAGAACTCCCCCCAACCTGCGTGTGTGTGTGTGTGTGTGTGTGTGTTACTCATAGTTATCTAGATAAACACTGTGTGTGTGTGTGTGTAAAGTTACACTTTAATATCCAGACTCATGTCAGCCAATCAGAGAGCAGCTGCTGGTCAGGTATGAAACAGGCAGTGACAAACAGCAGCTTTCATCTCTACCTCTCTCTATAACACTCCTTCATCTCTACCTCTCTCTACCTCTCTCTACCTCTCTCTCTCTCTCTATAACACTCCTTCATCTCTACCTCTCTCTCTCTCTATAACACTCCTTCATCTCTACCTCTCTCTCTCTCTATAACACTCCTTCATCTCTATCTCTCTCTCTCTCTCTCTCTCTCTCTCTCTCTATAACACTCCTTCATCTCTACCTCTCTCTCTCTATAACCTCCCTTTATCTCTATCTCTCTTCCTCTCTTCCTATTAACGCCCTTCTTACACCCCTCGCTGGTTCTCGTCCTTCTCTTAACCTCTCTCTCTCTCTTTCTTCCAACTTTTAACTCATTTTACTTTCTGACAACTCGCTCTCTCTCTGTTCAGCTGCATGAATTATAGATGAACCTCTCTCTACCACGGCCCCCCCCAGTGAAGTTATTAGCATACAGACTGAGGATGTTCAATATCACCATGGAAATGTTGAAGCGTGTGTGTGTGTGTGTGTGTGTGTGTGTGTGTGTGTGTGTGTGTGTGTGTGTGTGTGTGTGTGTGTGTGTGTGTGTGTGTGTGTGTGTGTGTGTGTGTGTGTGTGTGTGTGTGTGTGTGTGTGTGTGTGTGTGTGTGTGTGTGTGTCCTGAGGCCTCTCTGGGTGTTTCCCAGAATGCACTGGGGCGAGTTAAACAGAGTTTCAGTCTGAACCAACACACAGCAGGAGGGAGGGAGGGTCGAGCGAGCATGTCCAGACAGGAGAGAGAGAGAGATGAATAGTGTTTTGTATAAGAGGAACGTACGCTATAAAGAAATATCTCTTCATGAACTGAATCATAAAACTGACTGAGAGAGTGCCACCTACAGGCTGGAGAGATCCCTGCAGCCACAGAATGAAAACCCCGTGAATGTGTGAAAGAATAATAAAGTTTTATTTCTGTGTTTAAGGAGGGAAGGGGGGTTGTTCCAGAAAAAAAAGACCTGCACACAATTTAAAAAACGGAACAAAATCCACCAATCAGAGTCAGGAACAGTCACATGATAAACCTGAGACGTGACCTGTTGAAATCAGACACATGATTCAGATTCTGATGATCGCGATCGGTCCGGATCAGGAACAGGAAGTGATCGGGAAGTGATCAATAAAATCTCTCTGGTTTAAACATTCATGATGAAAAACATCGGACCCAGAATCAAACCCTGCCGTTCATCACATCATGACGGTTCATCCTCTGGAGAGAAGGAAGAGAATATTTCCACCATCATAAAAAACCAAACAACCCACTGGAGGTTTGAGTCCTTTCACTGCGTTGCCGTGGATACGGGTGTGTTGCCATGGCGACATTACTACAGGCAACTACAGTTTGACCGTGAGATGAAAAGTGTGAAGCAGCAAAATATTTTATTAATAACATGAGAGAGAAACGACTCCGAGCGTCTTTACACGTTCACGGTTCTGATCATCTGATCGTCAGGTTCAGATCAGATCAGCGTCTCCATGGAAACATGATTTTAATCATCATAGAAAGTCTGATCAGTGGGAACGATTCTGAAGGTTGGACCTCAGGCATCACTGAGCCACCAGGGGGCCCCCACGTGTTCAGTAGTCAGCCGACTTTGTGCCGACACTCAGCCAGATCATGTTTGTGACTGTTTTTAAACTCTCTCTCTCTCTCTCTCTCTCTCTCTCTCTCTCTCTCTCTCTCTCAGATATTGAGGAGCTGCCATGTTGGCCTCCTCCATCCCTCCATCCCTCCTCTTCCTCCTCTTCCTCCTCTTTCTCCCCACCCCTACAACCTTCTCTGCTGATGTCATCGTGACCTCTGAACCCTCAATACTAGCGGTGAAGCTGGATGGCCCCCCCCTCTCTCACCTGCTACTGGACTCGGGGGCCGGGCGTCTGTACGTAGGCGGAGTCGATCACCTGTACCAGCTGACGTCTGACCTGGAGGTGATGTCACATGTTCGAACCGGCCCTCACCTGGACTCCCCCGACTGCCTCCCCCCGATCAATCCCCAGGAATGCCCCTCGGCCACGCCCACTCACAACCACAACAAACTGCTGCTGATGGAGGAGGGACAGGGGGCGGAGCCAGGGAGTCTGATTGTCTGTGGTTCTCTCTATCAGGGCATCTGTGACAAAAGGTAATGGATCATCAGGATATCTTCAGTTTACTGAGTTTCAACGCCAAACAATGTGGGGGAATGAGATGCTGTTGGCCCAACGCTCTGCCGGCATTTAGCCGACACTCACACCTGAGCCTGACATGACAGAGTAGCCGACCAGTTGTCTTACTGTGTTGTAACTGTATAAAGGTTTGATGATGATGATGATAAAGACATTATCATCGGCTCCTGACTCACGTCTCCTCTCTGTCCTCAGGAGTTTACACAACATCTCTCAGATCATCTATCGGACGTCCAACCCAGTTGACACTCAGTACGTCGCGGCCAACGACCCTCGGGTCTCCACCGTTGCTGTGGTAATAACCGTAGAGAACAAACAGGAAGTCAGCGGACCGCTGAGTCTGATGCTGGTCGGTCGAGGCTACACCAGTAAAGGTCCTGGTGACATTCCACCAATCACGACGCGGCGTCTGTTCCCAGTGGTCCCACCTCGACGGGCATTCTCGCAGGAGGAGGAGCTGGGAAAACTTGTTGTTGGAAGTTACTCAGAGTACAACAACCACTTTGTTAAGGCAGTCGCCCATGGTGACCATGTCTACTTCCTGTTCTCAAGGCGGGACATGTGGCACAAGAAGGAGTACCGGACGTACGCCTCTCGGCTCTGCGCCTCTGATCGCAGCTTCTACTCGTACGTGGAGGTGCCACTTCTGTGCCACGGTGGGTACAACCTGGCTCAGGCAGCGTGGTTAGGAAACCACTCAGGTGAACCCGCCCTGTTTGTCATCATGGCAGCGGGGCAGGCGTCCACACCTGTAGCAACAGGACGTTCAGCGCTGTGTGTGTATGGGATGGCAGAGCTGGACGCCATGCTGCGGCAAGCACAGGAAGTGTGTTACACTGAGGGAGGACGAGGGAGCAGTGGACAGGAAGAAGCCTACATCGAGTACGCTGTGTCATCGAAATGTCTCAAACTGCCGAAGGTAAACACACACTTCAGCTTTGACCTTTTCTCTTTCCGTCGGATCAGAGCGACGGCAAGAAAGCAAACTGTCTCAGTGAGGACACCTGCTGGTCAGACAGAGAATGGAACAGCAGTACCCTGTTTACGTCCAGCTGCAGTGCAGGAAGTGGAGTTTGGTTTGTGTAGCGAGAACAGTGAGTAACGCCTTCCTCACCGGAAAGTGTCCGTCAGACAGGAAACCAGTCATTTGAAGATGTCCGTCACTAATCACCTGATTATCGTACACAAGAGCTCAGGTTCTGTTCCCAGCATGCACTGGGTGAAGGACGAGTTCACACCGTGTGACGTCACTAAATCAGTAATCAGTGTTTTTTAACATCATGTGATTTGACACCATATTTTAATATTAATTAAAAGAACTTTGCGTGGTCATCAAGATTAGAAAGTGCAACACAAATACAGACCATTCGCCATTTAATTATTATTCAAGTAAACAGGTGATTAACAATTAATTTATCTATAGTTTCAGTTGATGACATCACAGATTAAATATGATGATGTCACACGGGAGCAGCTCGTTTGGAAAGAAGCTGCCATTAGTCAACATCTGTCTCACTGCTGACCCTAATACTGTGTGTGTGTGTGTGTGTGTGTGTGTGTGTGTGTGTGTGTGTGTGTGTGTGTGTGTGTGTGTGTGTGTGTGTGTGTGTGTGTGTGGATTAAAGTTGTTATCTTCAGCAGCTGGATTTATGGTCAGACAGCTGTCACTCAAACCCAGAGTACACACAGCTGGTCAGACTGACCCAGATATAACACACACACACACACACAGATTAAACTGCAGTGACTGGTCATTTTGTGTTAACCTGTCGTACAATGTTACTCCTTCATATGGCCAAAAGTATGTGGACAGGATGTGCCAGACCCGCCCAGGTAAGAGCTGTCACAGTGTAGTTACTATAGTTCAGCTCCAGGGGGCGTCCACTGTTCATACTTCTTCAGGATAAGAAATGCTGGTCTCATTCTCTCATTCTCTCTCTCTCTCTCTCTCTCTCTCTCTCTCTCTCTGTCTCTCTCTCTCTCTCTCTCTCTCTCTATCTTCTATCTTCTCTCTCTCTCTCTCTCTGTCTCTCTCTCTATCTTCTATCTTCTATCTTCTCTCTCTCTATCTTCTATCTTCTCTCTCTCTCTCATTCTCTCTCTCTCTATCTTCTATCTTCTCTCTCTCTCTCTATCTTCTATCTTCTCTCTCTCTCTCTCTCTGTCTCTCTCTCTATCTTCTATCTTCTATCTTCTCTCTCTCTATCTTCTATCTTCTCTCTCTCTCTCTCTCTGTCTCTCTCTCTATCTTCTATCTTCTATCTTCTCTCTCTCTATCTTCTATCTTCTCTCTCTCTCTCATTCTCTCTCTCTCTATCTTCTATCTTCTCTCTCTCTCTCTATCTTCTATCTTCTCTCTCTCTCTCTCTCTGTCTCTCTCTCTATCTTCTATCTTCTATCTTCTCTCTCTCTATCTTCTATCTTCTCTCTCTCTCTCTCTTCTCTCTCTCTCTCTCTCTCTTCTCTCTCTCTCTCTCTCTCTATCTTCTATCTTCTCTCTCTTCTCTCTCTCTCTCTCTCTCTATCTTCTATCTTCTCTCTCTCTCTCATTCTCTCTCTCTCTATCTTCTATCTTCTCTCTCTCTCTCTCTCTCTCTCTCTCTCTCATTCTCTCTCTCTCTATCTTCTATCTTCTATCTTCTCTCTCTCTCTCTATCTTCTATCTTCTCTCTCTCTCTCTCTCTCTCTCTATCTTCTATCTTCTATCTTCTCTCTCTCTCTCTATCTTCTATCTTCTCTCTTCTCTCTCTCTGTCTCTCTCTTCTCTCTCTCTCTCTATCTTCTATCTTCTCTCTCTCTCTCTCTTCTCTCTCTTCTCTCTCTCTCTCTCTTCTCTCTCTATCTTCTCTCTCTCTCTCTCTCTCTCTCTCTCTCTCTCTGTTCATCTGTAAGGTCTCTCTGTTGGAGTACCCCTGTGGGGGGGAACACACCCCGAACCCCATCGCCAGTGCTGTGCCGCTTCCAGCCACGCCCACCTTCACCTCCACCACCCTGCTGACCGCCGTCACCACGGCAACAGAGGCAGGACACACCATCGCCTTCCTGGGAGACAGAGAAGGGCGACTGCACAAGGTGACAACATGATAAATTATGTTTATTATTAGCTTAGCATAAGGTTTTCAGTGTTGATACTGAGCTCAGTTTTGTGGCTGCAGCTGTGTCACATGATGTAGAAAACAGAATCTAGTGTTTACAACATGTTTGTCGTCATGTGAATCATAGATGTGATCAAACTGTGCCCCCCCTTCTCTTATTGCCACCACTGAAGTGCCCTGAAGCAAGGTAGCCCCCCACTGCATCCCCCAATGCACCCCCCACGAGATTACAACAAGCAGCTTGCACAAGTACACACAAAATTACACTGTGTGCGTGTGTGTGTGCGTGTGTGTGTGTGAGAGATGACTAACAGGCGTTTAGCTTGGGGGTGGGGTGTCACAGGGGAGCATACACAGACCCTTGTTGTTGATTGGTTATTGGTCCCACAGGTGACTGATTACTGTGTGTGTGTGTCTGTGTGTGGGTGTGTGTCTGTGTGTGTGTGTGTGTGTGTGGGGGGGGGGGTAATCCTGCCCTGGAGCATCACTGAGTTAAACAACAGATCTTCGATTCATCCTGTTAATATATAATCACACCCAGTGGCAGCTCACAGTCAGACAGTGGATCTGTGAACCTGTGGTTCTCAGGTACATCCTGGTTCTACCAACTGAACCAGGATCAGGTCAAGTTCTCTGAAACTTCAGGCTGTGGCATCATGTTTTGTGGGGAAGCAGCGCCATCTGCTGACAGGTCATTGCTACAACAGCATGAATTCACAAGAACATCTGAACGCCCCCGCCCATCCTCGAAAAAGTAATTCAGAACTTTTTGAATCAGAGCTCCAGACTAACTTTTAACATTGGTTGCACTGCGCTTTTTGGCAAACCTCCAACAAGGTGCATTCTTAAAAATATTAAGGTAGGCTCCAATAATGTGTGTGTGTGTGTGTGTGTGTGCTAGTCACATTTTCATGTGTTTAAATACATGTCTCATAAACTCTTAACAAACACAAAGTAAACTTCAGGACTGTTCAGGTCCTAATAACTTGTGATGAGTGTCTGTGTTTATAGTGAAGTGTAAAGTGAGCGTTTATCGTGCAGCTCTATCGTGAACTCTCATGAACTCTTGTGGATTCTTCAGATTTATCGATGTTCATGTTTTATATCAGGTGATGATGTCACTACGTCAGTGATGATGTCACTACGTCAGTGATGATGTCACCGACGGTGGATGTGATGCGTATGGACAAGTGTTGATTACTTTCATGTTTTCAACTCTGTCACCTAGGCTCCACCCTTTTGAAGCACGACTATCAAAGGTCAGAGGTGAACTTTGTATCATTAACATCACGTGTGTGTGTGTGTGTTGCAGGTGTTCGTGCGCTCTGATTGGTCAGGTGACCTGTACGACAGTGTGTTGGTGGACAGCGGCAGCCCCGTCACTGCTGACCTCTTATTGGACGAGAGCCAGCAGCACGTCTATGTTTTGACCAGCAGGAGGGTGAGACAGAGTTTGTGTGTCTGTCGCCTTTTTTTCTTCTTGTTAAAATACTTAAGTGTTGTTTTTCTGTCTGTCTCTCAGCTGTCGAAGGTTCACGTGTCGTCATGTGAGAAGCAGACAGACTGTCAGACCTGTCTCACTATCAGAGACCCGCACTGTGGCTGGTGTGTCCTGGAAGGAAGGTACGTCTCTGTCTGTTTACCTGTCTGTCTGTACCTTTCTGTCTGTACCTTTCTGTATGTCTGTCTTTCTCATCAGTCGCTCTCTCTTCTTGTGTCCAGATGTTGTCGTAAACATCAGTGTCAGCGCCACCTTCAGTCCCATCATTGGCTCTGGAGCTTCGAACTAGCCAATCAGTGTGTAACGGTACACAGCTTTCAGCCAGCCAATCAGAGCAGAGATGAGCAGACACAGGTACATCATGATGGTTTGGTTTGTTTTCTAACCACTGGGAGCAGACGGAACCTGAACCAGGTTTCGGTTCCTCAAAACCATGCGGACTCGTGACGACCTGAGTCACCTGACCTCATCTGAAGGTGTGTTTCTGTGTCCGTCTCCAAGGTAACGATGTCAGTCATTCAACTTCCCATCCTCACTAAGGCGGAGTCTCTATCCTGCGTCTTCGGGCTCCTCCCACCACAGCCCGCCATTGTCATGGGAACCAGCATCACCTGTCAGTCACCTTCACCGGAGCTCCTCCCCGACATGCCAGCAGGAAGTGGTGTGTGTGTGTGTGTGTGTGTGTGTGTGTGTGTGTGTGTGTGTGTGTGTGTGTGTGTGTGTGTGTGTGTGTGTGTGTGTGTGTGTGTGTGTGTGTGTGTGTGTGTGTGTGTGTGTGTGTGTGTGTGACTGAAATGTTGATATAATATGTCAGGAATATATGAGGAGATATATATATATATAGATATATATATTGATACGAGTCGTCCTGTGTCAGCTGACTTTCTGTCCGTCTGCCTCTAGATCACATGATGCTGCCCGTGTCACTGAGGTTTGGTCACGTGACCATCACCACAGGTAACATGACGTTCTACGACTGTGGAGCCGTGAGCCGCCTGAACCAGAGCTCCCAGTAAGAAACCACAGTCACGATGATGAAGATGTTGATGAAGATGTTGATGAAGATGTTGATGAAGATGTTGATATTGATGATGTGTCTCCAGGTGTTTGTCCTGTGTCTCCAGTGTGTGGGGGTGTAACTGGTGTCCTCTGGATCAACTCTGCACTCACAACCAGAGCTGTCCCAGCCAACACATCATCCTGACCCAGAGAGTGAGACAGTCTGTCTGTCTGTCTACCTGTCTGTCTCTCCCAAACTGTCTGTACCTACCTATCTGTCTGTAACTGTCTGTCTGTCTGTCTCTCTATCAGTCTGTCTGTACCTGTCTGTATGTCTGTCTGTCTGTCTGTCTTCACCTGCCTGTCTGTCTGTCATTACCTCTCTGTCTGTACCTGTCATTCTGTCGGTCTCTACCTGACTGTCTGTAACTGTCTGTCTGTCCCTCTCTACCTGTCTGTCTCTCCTAAACTGTCTGTGTCTGTACCTGTCTTTCTCTTTGCCTGTAGCTGTCTGTCTCACCCTCTCTCCTGTCTGTCTCTCTGCAGGACTCCCCTGGTCCCTCCTCGTGTCCTCTGGTCTTCTCCCTGCAGAGTTCTGCCTTAGTGCCTCTGGGTCTGAGCAGCAGTGTTGTGCTACAGGGACGGAACCTGGACGTCTACAAGGTGAGAACCATGTTTGTTTGACCTGTCAGAACCGGATCAGAACCGGATCAGAACCGGATCTGATCCTTCTGGTGTGAGTGCAGCTTCAGATGCGGTAGCGCCTCCTTCTGGATTCAGTCTGGTGTGAATGAGTCTGGTGTGAGCAGCACCTGAACCCTTCACTCTGTGTCTCTGCAGGACAACGCCCCCTATGTTTGTGTTGTGGAAATACACAGTCTCAAGGTGAACCTGACTGCTGCTGTGGAGAGGACGCACAACAACACACACACCTTCACCTGCAGCCCACACCAGGTAACACCTGTCTCTCCCATCTGTCTCTCCCAGCTGTCTCTCCCTTCTGTCTCTCCCACCTGTCTCTCTCACCTGTCTCTCTCACCTGCCTCTCCCACCTGTCTCTCTCACCTGTCTTTCACACCTGTCTCTCTCACCTGTCTCTCTCACCTGCCTCTCCCACCTGTCTCTCCCTTCTGTCTCTCCCACCTGTCTCTCTCACCTGTCTCTCCCACCTGTCTCTCTCACCTGTCTCTCTCACCTGCCTCTCCCACCTGTCTCTCCCATCTGTCTTTCACACCTGTCTCTCTCACCTGTCTATCCCACCTGTCTCTCTCACCTGTCTATCCCACCTGTCTCTCTCACCTGTCTGTCCACCTGTCTCTCCCACCTGTCTCTCCCACCTGTCTCTCTCACCTGCCTGTCCACCTGTCTCTCCCACCTGTCTCTCCCACCTGTCTCTCTCACCTGTCTCTCTCACCTGTCTCTCCCACCTGTCTCTCTCACCTGTCTCTCCCACCTGTCTCTCCCACCTGTCTCTCTCACCTGTCTCTCTCACCTGTCTCTCTCACCTGTGTCTCTCACCTGTCTCTCTCACCTGTCTCTCCCACCTGTCTCTCTCACCTGTCTCTCTCACCTGTCTCTCCCACCTGTCTCTCTCACCTGTCTCTCTCACCTGCCTGTCCACCTGTCTCTCCCACCTGTCTCTCCCACCTGTCTCTCTCACCTGTCTCTCTCACCTGTCTCTCTCACCTGCCTGTCCACCTGTCTCTCCCACCTGTCTCTCTCACCTGTCTCTCCCATCTGTCTCTCCCAGCTGTCTCTCCCTTCTGTCTCTCCCACCTGTCTCTCTCACCTGTCTCTCTCACCTGCCTGTCCACCTGTCTCTCCCACCTGTCTCTCCCACCTGTCTCTCCCACCTGTCTCTCTCACCTGCCTGTCCACCTGTCTCTCCCACTTGTCTCTCTCACCTGTCTCTCCCACCTGTCTCTCTCACCTGTCTCTCCCACCTGTCTCTCCCACCTGTCTCTCTCACCTGTCTCTCCCACCTGTCTCTCCCACCTGTCTCTCTCACCTGTCTCTCTCACCTGTGTCTCCCACCTGTCTCTCTCACCTGTGTCTCTCACCTGTCTCTCTCACCTGTCTCTCCCACCTGTCTCTCACCTGCCTGTCCACCTGTCTCTCCCACCTGTCTCTCTCACCTGTCTCTCCCACCTGTCTCTCCCACCTGTCTCTCTCACCTGTCTCTCTCACCTGTCTCTCTCACCTGTGTCTCTCACCTGTCTCTCTCACCTGTCTCTCCCACCTGTCTCTCACCTGCCTGTCCACCTGTCTCTCCCACCTGTCTCTCTCACCTGTCTCTCCCACCTGTCTCTCTCACCTGTCTCTCCCACCTGTCTCTCTCACCTGTCTCTCTCACCTGTGTCTCTCACCTGTCTCTCTCACCTGTCTCTCTCACCTGTCTCTCACCTGCCTGTCCACCTGTCTCTCCCACCTGTCTCTCTCACCTGTCTCTCCCACCTGTCTCTCCCACCTGTCTCTCTCACCTGTCTCTCCCACCTGTCTCTCTCACCTGTCTCTCTCACCTGTCTCTCTCACCTGTCTCTCCCACCTGTCTCTCACCTGCCTGTCCACCTGTCTCTCCCACCTGTCTCTCTCACCTGTCTCTCCCACCTGTCTCTCCCACCTGTCTCTCTCACCTGTCTCTCCCACCTGTCTCTCCCACCTGTCTCTCCCACCTGTGTCTCTCACCTGTGTCTCTCACCTGTCTCTCTCACCTGTCTCTCACCTGCCTGTCCACCTGTCTCTCCCACCTGTCTCTCTCACCTGTCTCTCCCACCTGTCTCTCCCACCTGTCTCTCTCACCTGTCTCTCCCACCTGTCTCTCCCACCTGTCTCTCACCTGCCTGTCCACCTGTCTCTCCCACCTGTCTCTCTCACCTGTCTCTCCCTTCTGTCTCTCCCACCTGTCTCTCTCACCTGTCTCTCTCACCTGCCTGTCCACCTGTCTCTCCCACCTGTCTCTCCCACCTGTCTCTCTCACCTGTCTCTCTCACCTGCCTGTCCACCTGTCTCTCCCACCTGTCTCTCTCACCTGTCTCTCCCACCTGTCTCTCCCACCTGTCTCTCTCACCTGTCTCTCCCACCTGTCTCTCCCACCTGTCTCTCCCACCTGTCTCTCTCACCTGTCTCTCTCACCTGTCTCTCCCACCTGTCTCTCCCACCTGTCTCTCTCACCTGTCTCTCCCACCTGTCTCTCCCACCTGTCTCTCTCACCTGTCTCTCTCACCTGTCTCTCTCACCTGTGTCTCTCACCTGTCTCTCCCACCTGTCTCTCTCACCTGTGTCTCTCACCTGTCTCTCCCACCTGTCTCTCTCACCTGTCTCTCTCACCTGTCTCTCTCACCTGTGTCTCTCCCACCTGTCTCTCTCACCTGTCTCTCTCACCTGTCTCTCACCTGTCTCTCACCTGCCTGTCCACCTGTCTCTCTCACCTGTCTCTCTCACCTGTCTCTCCCACCTGTCTCTCCCACCTGTCTCTCTCACCTGTGTCTCTCACCTGTCTCTCTCACCTGTCTCTCACCTGCCTGTCCACCTGTCTCTCTGTAGTTTCAGTATACAGTCAGTCAGCTCCAGTATTCTGCAGCTGTCTACCTGCGGAGAGGAGAAAGACGCATCGACGTCTCACCTGGTCTCCACCGTAAGAACCTCTTGAATGTGTGTGTTTGTTTGTGTGCGTATGTGTTTGTGCGTGTGTCTAAAATTTGTGTCTATTCTTTAGTCCAGTTGTACGACTGCTCTGCCGGCCAATCGGATTGCTCGCAGTGTAGGGCGGTACCTGAGGAATATGGTTGTGTCTGGTGTCCAGGAAGCCCCACCCCCCGCTGTGTTTACAACCAATCATGCAGCAGCATACCTGTAGACACCTGCCCACCTCCTCAGATCACACAGGTGAGTCTAACAACCACCATGTCTGTTGGTAGAGATCTGTTGCCATGGAAACTTTCAAATTGTCTGTCTGCCCACCTGTCTGTCTGCCCAGGTGGTACCTGTCTCTGGTCCTCTGGAGGGCGGAGTCTTGGTGACGATAACAGGTTCAAACCTGGGGATGAGTTATCAGGATGTGGTGGGCGGGGTCACAGTGGCAGGTGTTCAGTGTCTGCCACAACCTAAAGGTTACGAGATCTCCACAAGGTGACACACTCACACACACACTCACACACACACACACACACACACACACACACACACACACACACACACACACACACACAGAGAGACAAAGAATTTGAAAACGTGTATCACAGTGTGTGTTTGTGTGTGTTGTAGGGTTGTGTGTGATCTTCAGCCCAGTGGGAAGCAGAGGAAGGGGAGTGTTCTGGTTACCGTGGGAACAACCCCGCCTGGAAGATCGAAGCAGATCTTTACCTATCAGGTGAGAGTGATATGTCAACATGGAGGAGCAGTGGTCCTCCTCTTCCTCCTCTTCCTCCTCCTCCTCCTCCTCCTCCTCCTCATTCAGTCAGCAAAGATCAACAACGATGGATTGACTGGACGATGGATCTGATCCCGCTCCTTGTGTTCTTGTGTTCAGGACCCTCAGCTCCTGGACCTGGTTCCTGATAAAGGTCCAGTCTCTGGAGGAACCAGACTGACTATCAGAGGACATCAGCTGCTGACTGGACAGACGTCCGACCTGAGCGCCTTCCTGGGTCCACAGCCCTGCTACATGTGAGTACTACAGGACCATGGTACTATGGGAATATGGTACTACATTATTAAGGTACTATTCGTACTAAGGGACTTTAGTATTACCGTATTTCTGGACTACAGTACTGCAGTACTAAGGTACTACAGTAGTGCAGTACTAAGGTACTACAGTACTACGTTATTAGGGTTCTACCGTACTACCCTTCTAGGGGATATACAGTATTCAAGTACTTAGGGACAATGGGACTACGGGGCTACGTTATTGTGCTGTGGTCCAATGGGTTAGGGGTTAGTGGGACTGACTTGTTGATGTCCTCTCTTCATCTCAGTGTCGGGGAGGTGAACAACACCCAGTTGATGTGTCAGACTGGTTCCAGTCCTCGTACTGGTGGAGTCACAGTTCGGGTTTTCTTTGGGAAAGCGGAGCGGACCGTTCCCAACGTGACCTTCCATTACCTTGACGATCCCGTCATCACTGATGCCAAACCTGCGGAGAGCTTCTACGCGTAAGAACTTCATCTCCAATAGCCGATAATAATTCATCGATTAACCTGATGCGTTAATAAGGTGCTGACTTCCTGTCCTCAGAGGGGGGCGTGTCATCATGGTAACAGGCAGGAACCTGGATGTGGTGCAGCAGCCAATCATATCCGTGTGGGTGGAGCCTCTGGAGGTCCAGAGGGTGAAACGGAGAAAACGACTTGCTCTCCTCACTGCCAAGCAGCAGCTGGTCTTTAACAGCACCATGACAACGGTGACATAAAGCGCCATCAGCCATGATCTTGGTTGGATAATCTATAAAACTGAATTCAACATGTCTGTCTCTTTCCACCTGTCTTTCTCTCAGGTGTCAGAGCGCTGTTCAGTTCTGTCGTCCTCCCAGATGACCTGTTCCACCCCCACAGTGACCCCAGAGGTCAAAGTAAAAGGAGTGTGGTTTCAGCTGGACAACGTCAGAGTTCACTACGAGAGTATCAAGGTACCCCTCTGTCTTTCTGTCTGAGTCCCCGGGGGATATTGAGGGTCAAGGGGGGGTAATTAGATTCAGTCTTTCTCTTAACCTGAGACATGTTAATATGACTGATGTCCCTTCACAATAAAGTAGAGTTATAGAACTCCATGAAGAATCTTGAGATTTGTATGTCTCAGAGCTGCTTTGTTGAAGGTCAATGAGTTAATTTGATGAGTAACCTGTCTGTCTCTCTTCCTGTCTCTCTGTTCACCTACCTGTCTGTCTCTCAGGGTAAAAGCTTTACTTATTACCCAAACCCACAACTTTTCCCTCTGAACCGAGATGCTCCAGAAGCTCCGTATCGTTTCAAACCAGGAGGAGTGATCGCTGTGGAGGTAAATTGGAACAGGAGCAGAATGAATCACTCACTCTGGTTCAGGAACAGGACAGAATGTTTCAGTTCCTCGTGTCTGTCTGTCCCTCAGGGTCAGGACCTGACCAGAGCCATGTCCAGACAGGAAGTGACGGCTCGCCTCGGAGACCAGGAATGTGAGGTGAAAACTCTGGACAACACTCACCTGTACTGTGAACCTCCAGAGATCCAACCAGCGAGCGTGGACCAGAGCAACGAGCTGCCCAGCCTTAAGGTAACACACAGACACACCTGGACACAAACAACACAGTATAGTTATACACAATATATACAAATCTGTATGTCTCTCCCTCTCTCTCTCTCTCTCTCTCTCTCTCTCTCTCTCTCTCTCCCTCTCTCTCTCTCTCTCTCTCTCTCTCTCTCTCTCTCTCTCTCTCTCTCGCTCCCTCTCTCTCTCTCAGGTGTTCATGGGAAACCTGCAGGTCGACCTGGGATTGGTACAGTACGACAGTGACTCTCTGCTGTCTCCCGTCCCATTGGCTGCTCAGATCGGTTTGGGTGCGGGAGCAGCTGTCATCATCCTGTCAGTGCTGGTCATCATAATGATGTACAGGTACGAACCCGTCTGTCTGCCTCCACCTGTAGACCTCCCAGCTTTCTGAGACACGTCCTGTCTCGCAGTGAATTGTTGGGTTTGATGACTTGTGTTTCTGCAGGAGGAAGAGTAAACAGGCTCTCAGAGATTATAAGAAGGTTTTGCTGCAGTTGGAAACTCTGGAGATCAACGTGGGAGATCAGTGTCGCAAAGAGTTCACTGGTAGGAAAACTCATGGTCTTGTCCCACTCAACATCCAATCAGCAGCTGTAGATTTCTGTCACGTTACGTGAACTTCTCGTTCTTGAAAGTTGAGAATGAGAAGTTTATTGTTGACCCTGGTAAGGGCAGCAAGACATAAACCTGAGATCATGTCAGGGAAAATCTCAAAGAATCAATAAATAACATAAAATCAGTTTTATCCCTAACCCTGTCTTTTCCTCCTCTTCATAAAGACCTGATGACGGAGATGATGGACTTGAGCAGTGACGTTGGAGGACCAGGACTCCCCCTGCTGGACTACAGGACATATGCAGAGAGAGTTTTCTTCCCCGGCCAACAGACGGCGCTGTTGAGTCGCCAGCTAGACCTGCCAGACTCCAGGAGACAGACTGTGGAACAGGGTCTCCAGCAGCTGAGCAACCTGCTCAACAACAGACTCTTCCTCACCCGGGTGAGTGATGGAGGTGGTTGCCTAGTGACAACTGGATTTGTGTGAGTGATGTCACTTCCTGTCTATGTCTTAGTGGAAACCTGTGAGTGATGTCACTTCCTGTCTGTGCCTCAGTTCATCCACACTCTGGAGGCTCAGCAGAGTTTCTCTCAGAGAGACCGGGGTTACATCGCAAGTCTTCTCACCATCGCTCTTCATGATAAACTGGAGTACTTCACCGAGGTCATGAAGAACCTGCTGCAGGACCTGGTGCTGCAGTACGTCGCCAAGAATCCCAAACTCATGTTGCGCCGGTACGTGAAACAAACACACCTTCAATCCAGAACTCCTGGATTTTCTTTAGACTCTTAAAGTCTCATCGCTCTCATGGTTTGATTCAGTCCTTAGTCCCTGCTCACGTCTCTGTCTCTCTTTCTGTCTGTCTCTCAGGACAGAGACAGTTGTAGAGAAGATGTTGACCAACTGGATGTCGATCTGTCTCTACTCCTTCCTAAAGGTAAAGTATTGTCTTGTCTTTGCTGTGACCAGTCTGTGATTTGTCTCAGTCTTACCTGTCTGTCTGTTTACTTGTCTGTCTGTCAGGAGGTGGCGGGGGAGCCTCTGTACGTGCTCTACAGAGCTATAAAGTACCAGGTGGATAAAGGTCCGGTCGACGCTGTGACAGGAAAAGCCAAACGAACGCTGAACGACAGTCACCTGCTGAGAGAGGACATCGACTACTGCGCTATGGTAACCACTGCAACACACACCAGGCTGTAGTATTCATTCACACTGTGGAACGCTAGACATCCCAGAATAAACAACATAAGGTGAAACAGTTCATTCACAAACATAAACGAGGAGATTATAAAATATAGAACACGAGTTAACCTGTCTGTCTCTCTACCTGTCTGTCTGTACTTGTCTGTCTCTCTACCTGTCTGTCTGTACTTGTCTGTCTCTCCACCTGTCTGTCGATACTTGTCTGTCAGACTCTGACGGTTTTGGTGAAGAATGGCGTTGAGGTTCAGCCGTGTCCTGTTAAAGTTCTCGACACTGACACCATCACACAGGTAAGTACCTGTCTGTCTGATTAGCACCTGCATGTCTTGCTGTCACAGCTCTCCCTCTCACCTGCCTATCTGTTTGCCTGTCTGCCTGCAGGTGAAGGATAAGATCCTGGATCAGGTGTACAGAGGAGCTCCGTTTTCTCAGAGACCAGCAGCCGACAGTCTGGACTTGGGTACACTCAACTGTCTCACCTTTCTCACCTGTCTCACCTGTCTGCTTTGATTGACAGCTCATACTGACACATGTCTCTGTGTTCAATGACAGAGTGGCGTTCAGGTCAGGCGGGTCACCTGACCCTGTCAGATGATGATGTCACAGCGGTGGTTCAAGGTCGCTGGAAACGAATCAACACGCTGCAGCACTACAAGGTAAAACAAAAAACCAATCACATGTCTTTACGTCCACCAGCACTCTGTTCATGTTCTTTTCTTCCACTTCTTCTTGTTCTCTGAGTTCTTCTTCACCTCCATGTTCCTCAGGTTCCAGACGGAGCGACAGTTGCTCTGATTCCTCGTTCTCAGAGTTCAGTTGGAATCAACCAGGTGTTCCAGACTGGAGAGAGTAAGAACACAACCCATCAACAGTGTGGAGCATACAGAACCCACTACAAGAGAGTTAACCATGTAGAACATCTAGAACCCAGAAGCTGTGCAAACAAACACAATAATGGACATGTTTGGAATATAAGGAGAAATATTTAATCAAAAACCCAGAATGAATATGGAGACATTTACAACATCAACACTACGCAGAACCCAGAACCAACACAAATGAACCATCTAGCACATGTAAAACCAGCAACTGAAACAGAGAGGATCACCTAGAACATTTAAAATAAAGAAACAAAACATAGGACATCCTTAACCAAGACAAAGACACCCAACACAAAGAGAACCATATATAAAACCATCTAGCACATCAAGGGCCCAGAACACAGACCAGACAATGTCGGGACCCTCAGGGACCGTTAGAATGTCTATAATCTATTGAGAACCACAAATCAATCTAAAGATCTAAAGAGAACCATTCAGCACCGACTAGAGCCCTGAACAATACAAGCAGAACCTTCAGAACATCTACAAAATAGGACAACTCAACAAGGCAGATAAATCTGTACCAAACCAAAACTAGCAGAAAGAGAACCACTTAGAACCAACACCTGTCATCAGTGTGACTGACATCTCTGTGTGTTGCCATAGAAACTCCGATGCTAGAGGGTGAGGAGGAGGAGGGTCTGCGTCTGTGGCACCTGGTGAAGAGCAGCGAAGATCCGGAAATCCCAAAACACAGAAAGAGCAGCATGAGGGAGAGAGAGCGCGCTAAAGCCATACCTGAGATTTACCTGACCAGACTGCTGTCCATGAAGGTAACACACACATGAACACACCTGAGATTCACCTGACCAGACTGCTGTTCATGAAGGTAACATGCATTGACACATGAACTCTCTACCTGGCTCACTGTAGGGGACACTGCAGAAGTTTGTGGATGATGTCTTTGTAGCAATTCTCAGTACAAAACGTCCTCCTCCGATCGCAGTCAGATTTTTCTTTGACTTCCTGGACGACATGGCAGAGAAACATGGTATTGACGACCCAGAGACTGTCCACATCTGGAAGACAAACAGGTGAGACTCACCTGGTAACCTGACTCACCTGTCTCTTTGACCTGTGTATCTGACCTGTCCGTCTCTCTGTCTCCAGTCTCCCTCTCAGGTTCTGGGTGAACATCCTGAAGAACCCTCAGTTTGTTTTGGATGTTCAGGTGAGCGACAGCATCGATGCCATTCTGTCTGTCATCGCTCAGACCTTCATCGACTCCTGCACCACCTCCGAGCACAAAGTGGGACGGGTATGACCTGTCTGTCTCTCCCTCTGTCTGTCTCTTTGCCTGTCTCTGTAGCATCAGTATAGTGTTCCCATATCTGTGTTTTGTTCGTGGTCGTGTGACCTCATCGCTTTTTTGTCCAATCAGGATTCTCCTGTCAACAAGCTGCTGTATGCCAGAGAGATCCCCCGATACAAGCAGCTGGTGGAGAGGTGAGACTCACCAGAGAAACACACTCTCTACTGCACAGCTACCAGAGAAACACACTCTCTACTGCACAGCTACCAGAGAAACACACTCTCTACTGCACAGCTACCAGAGAAACACACTCTCTACTGCACAGCTACCAGAGAAACACACGTACACCAACACCAACATTGTAAATAAGGATGCTGTGCTAATGTGTGTGTGTTGTACAGGTATTACAGTGATATCCACAGTGCTGCGTCAGGATGTTATCAGGAGATGAATTCTACTCTGACTGAACTTTCAGGGGTCAGTGAACACAACACATCATGTTTACTGCAGGATACGATTCACATGAACATTAACACGTTGACATGTTCACATCCTCACATGAACTCTCACTGTGTTTGTTTCAGAGTTTTGCTTCAGAAATGAACAGTGTTGTGGCTCTTCATGAACTCTACAAGTACATCAACAAATACTATGACCAGGTAACACACACACACACACACACACACACACACACACACACACACACACACACACACACACAATGGTATCTGATACGGTCTGTACCTGACTCTCTCTCTGTACCTGTCTGTCTCTCAGATCATCATGGCTCTGGAGGAGGACAGTTCAGGTCAGAAGATGCAGTTGGCTTATCGGCTGCAGCAGGTTGCTGCTCTGGTGGAGAACAAGGTCACTGACCTCTGATGACCTCTGTTGACCTCTGACCACTGGAGACCTGTGAGGTCAAGGATGAAGATGAAGCTTCTTCAGCAGCAAATCACTGGACGCCTTTCAACATTGTGTCTTCCTGCTGTGTGTGCATGCGTCCTGTGTGTGTGTGTGTGTGTGTGTGTGTGTGCGTGTGCGTGTGTGCGTGTGTGTAAACCAAACCAACCTGACTCACCAGTCTGTGAAAAAATGACAATCTTACCAATCAGATCAGGGAACATATCTTCTGCTGCCTTGCACTACATTTCCCAGAGTTCCCTGCTGCGCTGTTCTGCTGCCTGCAAAAATTCAAAAAGCACAATCGTAATAGTTTGTATTGATTATTGATCTGCTGGATGTTTTTTATCTTCTGCAACCAGCTTCATCACAACCTACAGGACGTGAGACGTTCATTGAATCAGGGATTTTTTAAATCAGTTTCAGTCTGACTCCATTTTCTGGTCAACAGCAGCTGAAGCTGATCTATCATCTAAACCAGGTGAACTTGACTTCGAGGGTCACGGTGAACAAAGAGCAAAGAAAAGGTCGATTAAAAACGACCAACAAAATCTCAATTCTGGGGGTTTAGATTGTGTGTGTGTGTGTGTGTGTGTGTGTGTGTGTGTGTGTGTGTGTGTGTGTGTGTGTGTGTGTGTGTGTGTGTGTGTGTGTGTGTGTGTGTGTGTGTGTGTGTGTGTGTGTCACTAACTTATTGTGTGTACATACTGTAAGTCCTATTTATACCTATTTATCCTGTGTAGGCCTTCACTCTTGCAGCTAGGTGGCACTGCATCCTGGTGCATCACGGGAAGAAATTTAAATATAAATTTTTAACTTTTATTGAACCAGGGAGGGAAACAAACTCCTGATCACTTGTAGAACTACAAGTCTAACACTGGATGTAGTGTATATAACAGCTAGCATAACATACACTGTAATAGAGAACAGCTAGCATAACATACACTGTAATAGAGAACAGCTAGCATAACATACACTAATACAGAACAACTAGCATAACATACACTGTAATACAGAACAACTAGCATAAAACACACTAATACAGAACAGCTAGCATAGCACTGGGCGGCTGTGGCTCAGGGGTTAGAGCGGTCGTCCTCTAACCAGAAGGTCCACGGCCTCAGTCTTCCCCATGCCGAAGTGTCCTTGGCCAAGATACTGAACCCCAAGTTGTCCCTTCTCATAGAGAATGTGCTGCACATAGATGCACTGTATGAATGTGTGTGTGAATGTAAAACTGTACTGTAAAGAGGTTTGAGTGTCATCAAGACTAGAAAATATCTTTATAAATACCAACCATTTACCACTAAACTGTATTATAGGACAGCTAGCATAGCACTGCACTCTATTATAGAACAGCTAACAGGTGTTAACAAAGATGGCTCCTATGTACTGTCAGATATGCTAGCTGTTTGAAATGAACTATTTGAAAGACGCATATTAAAGCAGCAGATATCTGAAAACCGTGGGTTCAAATGCTTTTGCGGTATCGGTTTGCGTAGCAGCCTTACGACGCTGCTGTTGTTAGCTAGCTGATGTGACACTAGTTACCGACCTCCATCGTTGTTTTAGTTTGTTTAACCTATTTATAGAAGCATGTTATATTTTTAACTCTGATCTCAATCAGCTGAAGTGTCACTGACTGAATCCAACATCATCAGCAGCAATAATAAAACAGAGAGAAACCCAACTGTGTCTCCATGGCAGCAGTTAGCTGTGGCTGTGTTTCCTCTGTGTGGATTCAATCACTGTGGACGTCATGGTTTTATTTAGTCTTCTTCCGTCAGCTGTAAAGTGAGGCTGAACTCTTCCTGGACTCTGTATGTTTGAGTGCAAGTGAACTGAGACTGAACCCACCGGGCAATAACTCACAGTGTTGGTTTGTGCTGCGGGACTGAAGCACAGACCTCAAACAGCTTGTTTTATATGAGATGTGAAGTTTTAAATGTTTTCTGAACCATCTTCTCTGCGTTTCTTCTTCTGATTATTGCTGTTTATCTCTCCTCTGTGTTTTTGCCTTGCGTGTTTTTTGAGCCTGTGTTTGACCCGTAGTTGTAGTTCTCTGATCAGATTAGACATCTGCATGCGTGTAACGATGATGACGAGTTATGATGCTACTTTTTTTTTCTAAATGAAGACAAAAGGCAGAGCCTAAACTCTGCTGTGTCACCATGTTTCTCGATGGAGGTGAAGGTTTGACCTTTGACCTCCTGATCTCTGTACAGTTTTCTAATCTGGATGTGATGAAACAGGTCCTCTGCCCTGATTGGTCGAGCTGTTTGTTGCTGAGATGTTTTTTCTACAAGGGAATAAAAAGTTTAAAGTGTTTGTATAAAATGAGCCAGGATCAGTTGTGATGAAGCACAGACTGTTTTTCTATTGACTGTGTACAGTTTGATAACAGTGTGTAAATATAAATACATGAGGAGGATGATCAGTGCGTCTGCAATGGAATGCGTTTTTATTGTGAAGAAGCAACACAATTTGTATCATGTAAAAATAAAGTTATAATTTTAACAGTTCTAATGTCTGTGTGTCATTGTCTTACTGAAACCTGAGGTATTAAGGTCCTGCCCCTACATGTGTTCAACCAATCATGGGTCAGTCTCAGCTGTCAATCATGACGTCTCAGCCCATTTTTATATCATCAAATAACTAATAAAAACCAAACTTATCAGAAACATGAACAATTGAACAAACCTCAGTGAGATAAGAACGACTTGAAATGACAGAAACCATCTTTGACAAACATTTATTTAACATCTTCTTAGATCTTTCAGTTTAGTCCATGTCCCATCTGCTAACATGGGGGAGGTGTGATTTATGACCTATACTGCAGCCAGCCACCAGGGGGCGATCGAGATTATTTGACTTAACTTGTGGGAGCTGTCATGTCGTCTTTATTTTCAGTCTATGAACCAGAAGGAAGACCCCCCTCTACACACACACTTACAGACAGACACACACACACACAGACACACACCACAGGCACACACACACTTACACACCCACACTTACACATCTCTTCTCACCACACACACACCACAGGCACACACACACTTCTCCATACACTTACACACCCACACTTACACATCTCTTCTCACCACACACACACCACAGGCACACAGACACACACACGTCTCTTCTCACCACAGGCACACACCCACCCACACACACACACACCTCTTCTCACCACACACACACACCCACCCACACACACACACACACACACACACACCTCTTCTCACCACACACACACACACATCTCATCTCTTCTCACCACACACACACACCCACCCACACACCCACACCTCTTCTCACCACACACACACACACAGGTCCCAGTTTTGGTCCAGTAGCAGCGTGGCGGGTCAGTGCGCATGCGCAGCTCCCGGTGTCCGGTGTCAGTCAGCAGCTGTTGAGACCATGAACGGTAGAACCGGGACAACAGCCCCAGAATAACCGAGAGGAACCGGGGCACACACCCAGAACTCACACGGTCCAGAGGCGGTGCAAAGCGTGCGGGACACCGCGGCAGAGTTTGATCTGGAGCTAACGGAGCTAACAGGCTAACAGGCTGACTGACAGCTGCTATCTAACGGGCTAACGGACAGGCCACGCTGCACCGCTCTCACCCCCTCTGACCCGGGTTAGTTAGCGGACCCACTGAACCAGCTCCAGCCGGACTGACCCGGGTTTCACCGGCTCCGGCCGAGGTTCAGCTAACTGAAGCTAACTGTCAGGAATTCCGATAGTCCTGCCCGGATACACCGCTCGAACCCGGCTCGGTGTGGGGACCGGGAGCCACGATGTTGATCGGTAAGTGGACCTGATCCGGGTCAGACTGTCCGGGCTGGTCCTGAATCACTGACATGAACTCTGCTTAGCTAGGTAGCATTAGCTAACTGTGCCAGGCTGTGACTGCTGCTGCTGTCACACACACACACACACATATATATTTATATATGTGTGTATGTATGTATGTGTGCATGTACACACACATATATTTATGTATGTATGTATGTATGTATGTGTGCGTGTGTGTGTCTGTGTATATATATACACACACGTTTGTACTTCTATCTTAGTGAGGACACTCATTGACATAATACAATCCCTAGCCCCTAACCTTAACCATCACAACTAAATGACTAACTCTAACCTAAACCTAACCAAGTCTTAGCCCTCAAACAGTTCATTGAAAAAGTGAGGAACCGGTCAAAATGTGTGATTGGAGGTGTGTGATTGGAGGTGTGATTAAGGGTGTAGGTGTGTTTGTTGGTGGAGGCTTGCTTGAAGCTGAAGGTGTGAATGTAGGTTGTAAAGAAGCTGTTGGTGTGAGTGAAGATGTACGTTTAATGAATATGTAAGTGTGATTGAAGGCGTGATTTTAGATGTAGGTGTGATTGAAGCTGAAGGTGACATTGTGAATGTAGGTGTGAAAGTAGGTATGGTTAATGCTGTATGTGTGAATGAAGCTGTAGGTGTGATTGACGGTGTGTTACACCAGTTTGACTGTGATTTATTCTCCTCAGCTGCAGTCAGTGGAACCGGAAACTCTGCTTCCACCGGAAAGAAACAGCGACGCAGAGGAAAGAAGCATCGGAGAGTCCGTACAGATGAGAACCAGTAAGACAGACACACACACACACACACACACACACACACACACACACACACACACAGAGGATATATCAGAGGATATATTAAGCTGTGTGTGTGAGAGATTTGTGGCCGACTCTTCAGACCTGCGCTGGAGTCTGATCATGTTCCTGAAATGTTCTGGAGGTTCTGTATGTGAGAACACTAAAGTCTGAGCCAGTTGCTCCTAACATTTCTGGAAAATTTCCGAGTGAGTCCATGTGAGAAAAACAGCAGGAAAATGTCTGGAAAATTCACAGCGTCATAAAACACCACATCAATAAAAGAGCTAGGCTAACAGTTTCCCTCTGCCCCCAGGCATTGTGCTAAGCTAACCGATATCATGCTGACAGAAACAGGTTTGGTGCTTCAGCTCCAATAATAGACTAGCCACACACACACACACACACACACACACACACACACACACACACACACACACACACACACACACACACACACACACACACTCCAGTCTATTTCAGTGCAGTTGAGACAACGACAATAATGTCCATGACTCAGAGATTGTTTTGATGTTTTTTCATCCAATAAAAAGAAAAATTTATAATAAATGAGTAACAAACTAATTTTTAAACTCTGTTTTATAATTTTGAACCTGTAAAAACAGATTCTGAACAAACGGATTCAAATGTATTTATATGACAAACAGTTCTGGGTTCAAACTTCAAACACACAGACTCAGAGTTTTGTTTTGTCTGTTTCAGACCTGACGATCTTCAGACTCTGAATCCTGACGTCAGTCGACTTCCTGCTCAAACACAAACATCATCAGTGAATGAACTCACCCATCCAGACGATGACATCACCACCGCACCCCCACCCCCCCACACCTCACCCACCCATCACCCCCACACCTCCCCTCTCCCTCCTCTACATACAGCTGAGGTCGCTCCACAGGAACCTCCTGAACCTCTGATCTCCTTAAAGGCCCCATTGATCTTCAACCACTCAGCTCCTGCCACAGCTCATAGTCCTGTCCACACGCCTAGCCAATCACAGTCAACTTCCAAGCAAAATATTTCCCACAATTCCTCCAGATCGCCTCACAGGACTGAGACAGATGTCTCTGAATCACCGCCAACCTCACTCCACCACATTACCCACAATGCACCTCAGTCTACATCAGTGTCTTCCAAAGCCACTCCTACCCCAACGTTAAGCCCCTCCCACCCTGACCCCCTCCTGCAGACCTCAGTGACTTTCACCTCCAGTGTCTCCTCCCACATTTACTCCCCCCTCTGCTCCTCCTCTACCTCCTTCCTTCACGCCCTCGACCCTCTGGGCCCTCCCATTGGCCTGTCTCCTCCGGTGTCATCAGCACATCATCAACTGACCACGCCCCCACCTGCTTTGAGTCCACCTCCGCCCGCGTTAACCCCGCCTCCCACTCAGCTGCTTGGCTCCGATGACGAGGAACAAGAAGATCCGTCAGATTACTGCAAAGGTGAGATCCACTGTCAGAGACAACTGAACAATAAAGTTTAATAAATTAAATCAACTTCTTTAATACAGTCACTCAATACATTTTACCACAGTTTGAGAAAATGTTATTTATTACAGTTTATTATAGTGAAATAACTTTATAACCGTTAGATACAGTTGAATACAGTTTGTTGTGTTTGTGTTACAGGAGGTTATTACCCGGTGAAGACCGGTGACCTGTTTAACGGAAGATATCATGTGGTCAGAAAACTGGGCTGGGGCCATTTTTCTACTGTGTGGCTCTGCTGGGATCTACAGTACGATACACACACACACACACACACACACACACACACACACACACACACACACACACACACACACAAAAACATTGTCTTGTGTCTCATCCTCTGAACCTGTGTCTCTTCAGGAAGAAGCGTTTTGTGGCATTGAAGGTCGTTAAAAGTGCTTCACATTACACTGAGACGGCTCTGGATGAGATCAAACTGCTCAGATGTGTAAGTCTCACACACACACACACACACACACACACACACACACACACACACACACACACAGATGATGTGGTTTATACACATTTTCTTCTCTTGATGAACCAGGTGAGGGACTCTGACCCCTCTGACCCCTACAGACAAACAATTGTCCAACTGATCGACGACTTCAAGATCTCTGGAGTCAATGGAGTCCGTATCCTTCATCACCTGTCTGTCTGCCTGCCTGCCTGTCTGCCTGCCTCTCTCTCTCTCTCTCTCTCTCTCTCTCTCTCTCTCTCTGTCTCTCTCTCTCTCTCTCTCTCTCTCTCTCTCTGCCTGCCTGCCTGTACGTCTGTCTGTCTCTCTCTCCGTCTGTTGTCTGTCTGCATGCCTGCCTGTCTCTCTCTTTGCCTGCCTGTCTCTCTGTCTCTCTCTGCCTGCCTGTATGTCGGTCTGTCTGTCTCTCTGCCTGTCTCTCAGTCAGTATTGTCCTCAGCTGCTCTCAGACGTCTGTATGGTTCTGGAGGTTTTGGGTCATCAGCTATTGAAGTGGATCATCAAGTCAAACTACATGGGACTTCCTCTGGTCAGTGTCAAGACCATTCTGAAACAGGTAACAGCTCTGACATCATCAAAGTTATCTGTGGCATCATCAGTGACTGTGACGTCACCACGGTGATGTGTGACATCATTAGTTACTTTGTCTCTCTCAGGTGCTCCAGGGACTCGACTACCTTCACACCAAGTGTAAGATCATCCACACAGACATCAAACCAGAGAACATCTTATTGGACGTTGACGATGTGTACGTCAGGAGGTTGGCTGCAGAAGCCACTGTCTGGCAGAGAGCTGGAGCCCCGCCCCCCTCAGGATCATCAGGTGAGGAGCAGTGACGTGATTGGTCAGACATAAATGACTGGAAACTGTTAAACTGTTCGATGTGAGACAAAGACTGAGGCCAGGACTTCAGTGGTCTGAACCTGTGGAGGGACACGGTTTAGATATCAGTTACTGGGAGCTGTGGTTTCAGTGTGTTCAGACAGACGGCTGTCTACCTCTCACCTGTCTGTCTCTATATTATTTCCACTCTTTCGTCTTTTCTTCCTGTTTTTGTTTCTGATGTTTTCTTCCTGTCTTTCTCTCTCCCCTCCCTCCCTCCCTCCCTGTATCCCTGTCTGTCTGTCTGTCTGTCTGTCTGTCTGTCTCTTTGTCTCTCTCTCTAGTTAGCACGGCTCCCAGGGATCGACAGGTGAGTGTCAAGGTGTGACACCTGCTGTACCCCCCCCCCCCCACACACACACACACACACACACACACACACACACCCTGTTGAACATTAAACTACAAACCAGACTATTTGTGTGTGTGTGTGTGTGTGTGTGTGTGTGCGTGTGTGTGTGCAGGTTGGTAAGATGTCTAAGAACAAGAAGAAGAAGTTGAAGAGGAAGGCGAAGCGTCAAGAGCAGCTGCTGGAGGAGAGATTCATTGACATACGGGTAACTCATAGAAATAAGGTTACTACGGTAACTACTGATAAACTGCAGCCAATCACAACCATGAAGGAAATGACAAAAGATCCTTTTAAAAATAAAAATCCTGTGTGTCTGCAGAAGCTGGAGGAGGAGGGTGGAGTTCATCTACCTGACGACACAGACACTAACTGTGAGTGCACACACACACACACACACACACACACACACACACACACACACACACACACACACACACACACACACACACACACACACACACACACACACACACACACACAGATATAAACGCAGACACAGTACTTCAGTTACTCACAGTACTTCAGTTTCTCACTGTATGTTAGTTACTTAGACTACTTAAATTATCTTTAGTACTGTAGTTACTCACAGTAATTTAGTTACTTGCAGTACTTAAGTTACTCACAGTACTTTGGTGACTTACAGTACTTAAGTAACTCAGTTTTCTTTTTTTACAGGTCCTCATGTTGTCAATGGTAACCACAGCTCCTCCGCAGCAAATAGTAAAATAAGTTCAGATTCGACCTGCTCCTGGTTAGACGACGGTTGTAATGGCCACGCCCCTGGGCGTTTCTCCAGCCCTGCCTCCGGCCTATCAGGTTTCTCCAGTTCTGTGATTTCAGCGACGTCCGAGTCAGCACTTTCTACTCAGTCAGGATACTCGAGTGGACGAGAAGGTTGAAAAACATGCACCTACACATACACATACACACCTGACTCACCTGCCATACCTGACACTAGGTGCATTCAAGATGGACTTGGTCTGACTGTGTCTTACTCGATCCGCTGACGGCTGCAGGGGGGGAAGAAAAAAACTGCCGTCAAGTCGGACACTTTCTCCTTCTATATATATATATATATATATAATTAACACCTTACATTTATGGATATAAGGAGCAGAAAACGCATCTGAGTTCTTAGAATAAAAACGTACGATTTGTCATGTGTGTCAGTGAAGCCTTCAGCCAATCAGAGCCGAGTGGTGGTGTCACAGGTGCTGCAGCTGGAGGAGAGCAACTTCACAGTCTGACTGCAGTCGCTGCCTCCTGCCGTGTTCTAAGGTCCAATCACCTGATGACGTGATGCAGCGCTCGATGAAGTGGGACACAAATTTCTAACCAGCATGCATTGGGTTAAGACCAGCATGCATCACCTTAAGTCAGCGCTGCACAGAGCTGCGTAAAGTTGAATGCACCTAGTGGCTAACCTGAAACAGGCTCACCTGTCTGTCCTGTCTCTCCTGTCTCACCTGTCTCTCCTGTCTGTCCTGTCTCACCTGTCTCTCCTGTCTCACCTGTCTCACCTGTCTCACCTGTCTCTCCTGTCTCACCTGTCTCACCTGTCTCTCCTGTCTCACCTGTCTCTCTCTCTCTCTCTCTCTGCAGTGTTCACGGCATCAGATTTTGTCCTCAGTCCTCTGGATCCTCAAAACGCTGACAAGTTGAAAGTGAAGATCGCTGATCTGGGCAATGCCTGCTGGGTGGTAAGACAGCTTCATCATCTCCTCCTCTTCCTCCTTCCTGTTCCTCTGTAGACCAATCAGACAGCTCCTCTCTCTGTGTGTCTTTTTCTCTCATCCAGCACAAACACTTCACAGAGGACATTCAGACCAGACAGTACAGAGCTCTGGAGGTTCTGATAGGAGCAGAGTATGGAACAGCTGCTGATATCTGGAGCACCGCCTGCATGGTACACACACACACACACACACACAGATCTGCACATACTCATATATGTGTGTTAAGGTGCTCACACTGGTTCATGTTATTTGACTAATTTATGGATGTTTTGTTCGGTTGATGTTTCAGGCCTTTGAGTTGGCAACAGGAGATTATCTGTTTGAACCTCATTCGGGAGAAGATTACACACGAGATGAAGGTCCACACACTCAACTAGACACAGGACACGCTACACAATATACTCTCTGTTTACATACACACTGTAGTGCAGTATAACATACTTGATTACTTCACTGTGTGTACTTTTATAGATCATATTGCTCACATCATTGAGCTGCTTGGACCCATTCCTATGCCCTTCGCTTTGTCTGGCAGGTACTCCAGAGAGTACTTCAACAGTAGAGGTGAGCCGGTCTACCAGTTCATTCATTGGCTGAAATGCACCATGGGAGTTGTAGTTCACTTGTCACACCTCTGTCTCACCTGTCTACCTGTCTCAGGTGAGCTACGTCACATCTCCAGTCTGAAGCCATGGGGTCTGTTCGAGGTTCTCTTGGAGAAGTATGAGTGGCCGCTGGATCAGGCGGCTCAGTTCAGTGACTTCCTGTCGATGATGTTGGATCTGCAGCCTGAACGCAGAGCGACGGCGGCGCAGTGTCTTCAGCACACATGGCTGCAGACATGAGCGGACGCGCACACACACTGATTTCATACAGGCTGAATTCAGATATTTATTTATGTTGATCATGATCAAGTCGACTCGTCTGTTGATCATGATCAACTGTTTTTTTTAAATGACAGTCTGTTTGCAGACGATACACTACTGTATTTGTACAACCACTGAAATCTGAATAATCTCAGAGATTTTTCTTTAATCAACTAAATAATATTTACCTGAGAAGGAAGATATGAAAATCATACCTCTGATTTTATTTATATTTTTACTATCATCAAATGTTTATTCTCAGAAATTTCAGCAGCGTCATTTGGTGCCAGAAGAAGTCAAAAGAACAACCTCAGCATTTTGATTCTGTTAACTTGTCGTCTCTGAGCTGTGGTTTTATTTATGTACAACACTGTTTACAGTGTGAACGATTCAGAACCTTCACTCATCGATCACTCATCGATCTTCAGGGGCTTGAAGACAGAGAGCAACTCCCCCGCCCTGACAGCTTCCGCCAATCACACACCAGAACAGCCTGGACTGTGATTGGCTCTCCACGAGCCTCGTGATGAGATCCATGGTCCTCACAAGTCTGGACTTTACAAAAACCGAAAAACACCCCGGCATCTAGATTCAGGCTCAGGTGGCTCTCCCTGCTGACCTTTGACCCCAGATGTTAAGGGACAGTATATTGATCTGATCAATTATCAATTAATTAAAAACTGAGTCAGAGGAATGGAGAATTATTTCTGCTGATATCTAATGAATTCTGATTTGTTGATTTCTGCTTATTTCTACATATTTATGCTGAATTCTACAGTTTTCTGCTTATTTCTGTTCTATTTCTAATGAATCCACTGGTTTGTTGAATCCCGCTGATTAACACAGATTTCTGTTGATCTGTTTCTACTGATTCCTGTTGAATTCTGCTGGTTTCTTCATTTTAAAACTTGTCATTTGACTGAATTCTGTTTTTCTGCTGAATTCTGTCACTGTCTTCTGCTGATTTCTCCTGAGTCTGACTGCTCCTGTATGAAACCTGTGAGAATATAATTATTGGTTATTGATAAGGATTTCTGATCCTCCTCGATGAGTGTACTGTAGCCGACCCTCTCACCGACTGACCAGTCCTGATCTCTGTAGCTGAGTTGTCCTCAGATGACCTCTGACCTCTTCACCTGTTTCTGTTCTGACGATTAGTGCCTTGGCCCCGCCCCTCCTACCTGTCACATGACGTGTGTTTGAACAATGTGTTCTGTGAAAATAAAGTTTCATCAGAGATTGTCTGAGACCTTTGACCCTCAGGAATCAACCTGCCAACCTTGACAGGACAGGAGGGTCTTCCTACTGCCCTCTGCTGGTGAGATCATCCCAACACGTTAAACTTAAATCTGCAATGACAGTTTGATCAATCAATGATGAATCAATGGGGGGGGGGCAGTAATATATATTACATATTGAATATCAATTCAACTGAAAATCTGTCGCTGGTGTTCAAGCTGGACAATCGAGTATTGATGAATGATTGAGGTTAGTCAGCTCAACATTTCTTATGTTTAAATTGGAGCTTTGATTATAAAGTGAACGTCTGAGCAACAATAATAATAATTTTATTATGAAACAGACGTTCTCCTAACTGAGAACCACAGGAAACACGAGTAAAAGTTTCTTCAGTTCGTGTGTGAGTCTTTTCTCAGGTGGACACGACCTCATTTAATCCAGAACTGAACCAGGACTCGAAGACGCTCGGACATGGCAGCAGACGCTGGAGAGACGCCATCATGGTCCAGCGCTGAAGGAGGAGGAGTCTGTTTGACACGTCTTCCTGGTGGTCAAAGGTCAACAGTTCATTCTGCTCTTCATCCTCCTCTTCACTTCTTTCTGACGACCGTCCAGCCGTCTTCTTCTTCCTGAGGAGGAGGAGGGGGGGGGTGGAGGGTTGTGTGTTGTGGACGAGTCACAGTCCATCGCCTTGAGGGAGAGAGAGAGTTCATCTTCACTTAAAAGATTAATGAAATGATCAATCAATTCTATTTTGGATTTCGACATTTACAACCAATAAACATCAGAGACGAGTCACATGATCCTGAACCAGGACTCGGGATCAACGCAGGTTAAGGTGTCGCTGTGCGACAGTTGTAGGTTACCATGGTAACCTGTGCCACAGTATTTCAGATTGTGTAGAACTGCAGTAAAAAGGACAGGATACGAAGACACAAAGTGGAAAAGTTATAACTTCAGATATGCGTTCTTCGCGTACCTGTGTCTCAGCATCGCTCTCTTCGTCAGACTGTGTGGGCGGAGCTGTGACCTTTGCCCTCTGACTCTTCTTCTGTGTCAGAGTGCTGATGGTGTGTTGGAGCTGCTGTAGCGCCCCCTGCCGCCACTGACTGAACATCTGCAGCAGACTGATGGACACCTGCACAGGTGGAAGAGCAAATTTTTGGGTCTAATCAGGTGTGTGTGTGTGTGTGTGTGTGTGCGTGCGTGCATACCTGAGGTAAACTCCCATCATCCACCACTGTGTCAAACTCCTGATTCATCAGTTCAGCAATGAAGTCCTCAACCTCACACTGCTGCAGGTCAGCTACACACACACACACACACAGTAACTTCACTTCAGGTTGTTCACATGATTCAGGTTAATAAAGTTTTCAGCCTCACAGATCAATAATCATTTCTCTTCTCATCTTGTGACCATGTTGCTTTAATGAATTGAACAGAGCACTCGGGTGAATGGTTGCCATGGTTACTTACCGTTGTCATGGAAATACTGCTGAACAACATCCACCATCCAATCAGCTTTCTGCTGCGCGTACACGCCCCCGAACCCGTTATCCACCGCGATCTGAGGAACACACGCAGACAAACAGGTGCCGATGTAAACTCACACAAACTGGAGTCAAACTGGATTAGAACTAAAGTGAAATTGGTTTGGAAATGAATCAAACCCGGATGTAAACACCAGTGTCTAACAAGGCCTTTATAAAAACAACCCGTCTATGAAGCTAACAGCTAATCCTGTAGCATGTTAGCTTTAACGGCTCATCTGAGCCGCAGTAGCGGTCATTTCACGTCTGTCTCACGGTCTCCACCTGTCTGTCTGTCTGTCTGTCTGTGGTGTGTGTGTGTCTGTGTGTGTGTGTGTTACCTGGAGAACGGGCCACGTGTGAAGAGCCGCTCTTACTCCCTCAGTGAAGAGTTCACGTGAAGCTGCGGCGGCCGCCATATTGGATTCATCAGACACGATGAGTCGAGTGAAGAGAGAGACACAGGATCAGACATGAAAAGTCGATCCGAATCTGAACCATAGAAACAGGTTTATATTCGATACAGTTAAATACAGTCTGAACCATAGACTGTATACAAAGACTATAATATAGACTATATAACCAGGGTTGTATATAATCTATATTATAGATATAATGTATAGAATTGTATATAATCTATATTATAGATATAATGTATAGAATTGTATATAATCTATATTATAGATTATATACAACCCTGGTTATACAGTCTGAACTACAGACGTTTTTTACATTTTTATACAGATTTCTCGTTTTTATTTCTTTTACCTCTATTAATATCTTTACCTCTTATATTCTGCTCTTTTTAATCTTTTTAATTTGCTTGAAATGTTTTTCAATCAATTATATTCTCACATTTATTGTACATGTGTTTCTGTTGTTTTTAATATTCCTGTACTGCACCATGAAATGTGCTTTATAAATAAAGCTGCCTGGCCTATGGTTCTAGTCTTTCTGACCTCAGGTCTAAACCGTCCGTCGTTTGGGTGTAAACTGTCCGTCTTGCTTTGGGCTCTGACCTCTGACCTCAACCCTCGTGCAGGGTCAGAGGTGATCATGATCTCCACAGCAGGATGATCTCCACAGCCGAGCAGGAGAAGATCTTCAGGATGGAGGAGGAGACCTGAATTTCAGCAGCTGTCTCAGGTGAGATCCTTTCACCAGCACCTCTGTGACTCTGATCAACATCTGTCAGACGAGTTTCCAACAGATCGAACTTTGTCGAATCTCTCGACTGTTCCATGCTCAACTGCTTATGAAATTAAATTCATTTAATATCTTTCAACGTGACCAGGACATGTTTACAGTGACGTGGATTCACTCGAATACAGATTCCCTCTTGAAAAGACAACTTTCAATCTTAGAAAAAATATTTAACATCTGAAAACTTTATGAAAATTTAGCAGCCTAATCTTTGTCTTCTGACATGTTACGATGTTTCTATAGAGATGTGATCACCTCAGATTAAACAGCCTCTTTAAACCAGATAACACTGGTTAGTGCAGAGTAATGTAAAGTGTCTTTGTGTCACTGACGCCCCCTTGTGTTTCATTTTTTACTTTCTTGTACACATTTGCATTTGTTGTTATCATTGTGTTCTACATATCTGCTTAAAATCTGAAAACAAAATATAAAAAAAGAAACGTGATACTGTCGTAGAGAATGGAGCTTAATGAAGGCACAAGATCAAAGTGTTTCGGTGATATCACCATCTCATTTATTCATATTTGTCGTTTCTATAACTCACATTGAACAAATATTTTGAGAACTTGTTGTTTTTATTAAACACTTTATATTGTTGATATTGTGACATCATTGAAAAGTAGCAACAACATGAAAAGATGTATTTTTTCTATTTCACAGTGTCATTCACAGTTTGGAAGAATCAAGATGTTGAACAAACACGTTATGTTTTCACTTATTTTTAGAAAACATTCAAATTTAAGAAGCTAAATCTTTTCTTAAAGACTCCTCACACTGATCAGTTATCAAAATAGTTTATTACTCGATTAATAAATCAATATTAATTGATTAATCGATGCAGGTTGTTCCATCTTTAATGTCCCAAAAAGAGTTGATTTAAAAGCAGTTTTACATTTCAGCCACCAGGAGGAGGTGTTGTCCCACACACCACCTCCACGAGCTCAGTGCTGATAAAACACGTATGTGCTCAGTTTGTGAAAATCACATTGAAACCACAGACATGTATTTGTCTCATGTTGTATAACACGTGCAGTTTGCTCCATATTCACAAATCTCAACTTCTCCATCTTCCCTAGAAACAATAGAACATTCAGTCTGATTTTCAAAAACAAAATGAGGAGGAGCTGGATTCTAATGTGATTCTACGTCAGGCAAAAAAAGTGCATTCAGAAGTTCAGATTCCTCATCATCAAATGTGTTGATTTCTCAAATGAATTCAAGTCGAATATAAAATCCTTAAAGTCAGTTAAAGAAATAAAAGCCTGTTTCACATTATTCACTTTTCTCTGCTTCTTCAAAAACACAACAATCTTCACGATGATGATGTCATCAGGCTCTTCACAGGGATTGGTCAACAGCTACCTGAGAGGAGAGAAGAAAAACAACAGGTGTGTTTCCAGATGTTTGGTCACATCTCATCACTTTGATCAGTAACAGCAGCTGACCAGCAAGAACATCTGGAACCTTCTCAAGAACACCGTTAACCTCCTCAACAACATCTGGAACCTCCTCAAGAACATCTGGAACCTCCTCAAGAACATCTGGAACCTCCTCAACAACATCTGGAACCTCCTCAGGAACACCTGGAACATGCTCAAGAACACCTGGAACCTTCTCAAGAAGATCAAGAACCTCCTCAAGAACACCTGGAACCTCCTCAACAACATCTGGAACCTTCTCAAGAACATCAAGAACCTCCTCAAGAACACCTGGAACCTCCTCAAAAGCACCTGGAACCTCCACAAGAACATCTGGAATCTTCTCAAGAACATCCTTAATTTCCCTCAGGATCAATAAAGTATCTTTCTATCTGGAACCTTCTCAACAACACCAGTAACCTCTTCAAGGACTCAAGTCAAACTCCCTAGAACAGGACAACGTGACACACCTGACTGTTGTGGATGATGGTTCCATTCCCTGATGAGAAAATGGTGTAAGTGGACTTTTGCTTCTCTAGTCTGGTCTGTTTTAACGACCACGTCACACAGTGACCTCACAACAGGTCAATATGCATCATCCAATCAGATCAACATGTGGAGGAGCCGGGGATCAAACCACCGACCTTCTGATCAGTGAACGCCACGTGCTTGCTGCTGAACCACATGAAGAAGACAAAGATAAACATCCACACTTCAGTTCCACTTCCTGTCTGATTCTTTACCAACGACCACACGAAAAAATTTAAAATGTGAGCTCTTCTCACAGTGAAGCTTCAACCTGCAGGGTTAGTGCCTTGCTCCTGAGCACTCAGAGCAACTGAGCCGTGAACATCAACATGAATCTTTAACATGAAGCTGAAATATTCATCAGAGTTTCCAGAAATATCTGCAGCAGCTTCCAGGAGTCAGGACTCATCTCATCCTTTTCCATAAACACATGTGAGCTCCACTCATGGGCTTCATGAGGACAAACAAAGAAAGATGGACGACACGTTTAAAGAATGAAGCCAAAATATCTCTGATACCAACGTGGCCATCTTGTGCTGATGATTTGGAGTCAGTCTGTGCTGTAGTGATTGGGAAGTGGAGCCGTCCACAAACGCTCTCGACCAATCAGGAGTCAGTTTCAGCCCGTTTTTATATCATCAAATAACTAATTAAAACCAAACTGATCAGAAACATGAACATTTGAACCTCAGTGAGATAAGAACGACCTGAAATGACAGAAACCATCTTTGACAAACATTTATTTAACGTCTACTTTGATTTTCTTGTCTGATCCATGTCCCATCTGCTAACAAGGTGGAGGCGGGTTTATGACCTTTACTGCAGCCAGCCACCAGGGGGCGATCAATATAATTTGGGAGCTGTCATGTCGTCCATCTTTATTTACAATCTGTGATGAATCAGATTTTCAGATATTGGATCATAAATCAAATCTATTGATCAAATCAAATTTTGATCAGATGAACATTTTTTGAAGTTAACATGAAAATCTGAAAATCCTTTTATCATAACCTGATACAAGTGTGTCAGTGTGTACAGGTGTGTGTCAAGGTGTGTGTACAGGTGTGTGTCTGTACCTGTAGTTTGTCGTATCACTGTGTTCTGTCAGGTACTATCTTTGTTTCTCCATTTTGTTTGTCATTTAATGATTTTTGAGACAATCTGGCAACTTGGGCGACCACCTGCAACACAATGACAACACAACTGTCAGACTTACATACAACACAACAACAACACAATAACACAACAACACCAACAGGTGACAGTGTGTATGGAACCTTGATGCTCCTCTTCCTCTTCTGGACGTTCTGCTCAGGATGGAAAACGATGACGTAAACCTTCGGCACGTAGAGCATCCCGAGAGACACGGACGCACTGAGCGACATCGACACGGTCAGAGTCGCCGTCTGGATGAACATCTGGAGGAACAGAGATGGACACCATGACAGAGAACATCCTGAAGAACGTCCCGAAGAACATCCCGAAGAACATTCTGAAGAACGTCCTGAAGAACGACTAAAGAACGACTAAAGAACGACTAGAACCTCCACAGTAAGTATAGAACATGAACAGTGACGTCATCGTTCACAGGTTCAGGTTAAAGTTAAATGACGCAGATCTTGAACCAATCAGGAGAAACATGATTCAGTTTCAGAAGGTGCTTTGACGTCCAGGTGTTGATGTAGAGAATCACTGAGAACAGCAGGGGGCGGTGTTGGGTTTGGTGGAGATGTAAAGTTGAGTGTTGTTGGTGACAGTGAATCTGGATTCAAAATGACCTCTGACCTCTGACCCATTTAGATGAATAGAAGTGGTCTCAACACTGAACCATGGGGAACACCGTCTGTAACTGCTGCTGATGTAGACCAGTAAATCACCACACACACACACACACACACACACACACACACACACACACACACACACACACACACACACACACACACACACACACACACACACACCACACACACACACACACACACACACACACATTTGTGAGAGATTTATTTTATTTTCTCTCTTTGTCTATTTCCTTACATCCACTGGACTCATAATTCATATCAAACATGTTCTGATGTTTATTATTAATTCATAAACTTAATAAGTTTTAATGGGACTATGTTTTTATGACCCGAGGTCGTTAATGCAGAATTAACATTGTCTGAGAAATATGATTTAACTTCAAAGCTTATTGGTTCACTGATCTGTTTGTTGTGAACCACAGGAATCCACATAAAACCATATAAATCCCACGAGTCCAGATCACTTTGCTCTAAAAGTCTCTGTGAATAACAGACGTGTTTCCGTCTGTTTCCCTTCACGTTATTTTTGGCTCTTTTTTTTTATCTGCGGCTCTTTAAACGTTGGTTTTAATAAAGTTATTATTCTCTAATTTCATCCTGTGCTGGATTATAATCTGTTTAATCTGCACTCAGTGTCTAATCCTGCAGTCGTTTATCTGTCGTCCCTCCCTGAACTCACACTGAACCAAAACCACATGAACCAAAACCACATGAACCAAAACCACATGAACCAAAACCACATGAACCAAAACCACATGAACCAAAACCACATGAACCAAAACCACATGAACCAAAACCACATGATCAGAAACCACATGAACCAAAACCGGTTACTATGGTCTCACCTTCTCAGTGGACTGGGTGGTGCCAAAGAAGATCGGTACGAAAGCGAGCCAGACGATGCAGGTGGTGTACATCGTGAACCCGATCGGCTTCGCTTCATTAAACGTCTCCGGGACACCACGACTCTTCACTGCATACACTGTACACGTTACCTAGCAACAAGAACGATATAGGTTACTTAGCAACAAGGCCTGTTCAGCCTTCAACAGGTTGTTTGTTCAGGAGGGTCTGAAACTGTGGTCGTCAATAACAGATCAATAACAGATCAATAACAGATCAATACGTTACCATGAGCACGATACTGTAGCTGAGGCAGCCGATGATTGACAGGTCAGACATGTCACACTTCAGGATGCCTCTGGCATAATCAGGGTTTGGGGGGCGGAGCTCCTCATAGTCAATGATGGTGTGAGGGGGGATGACGGCGAACCACACAAACACACCTAGGACCTGACACACACACACACACGCACACACGCACACGCACACACATGAACCTATGTCATGTGACCAGCTGTTGCTGCACTAACGGGAGGTCATGTGACACCTGAGCACTCACCTGGACGCAGACGAGGATGAAAGTGATGGCGAGCTGGGAGGTGGGGCTGATGAATTTGGGCGGGGTCACTGACTTCTTGCCCTGCTCGAAGATGCGGTAGATGCGGTTGGTTTTGGTCAACATGGCGGAGTAGGTGATGGCCATGCCGAGGCCCAGCAGGAGGCGCCGGAACGCACAAACCACCGCACCTGGCTCCGCGATCATCAGGAAAGTGATCAGGTAGATCAGGAAGATTCCTGCAAACACAGAGAGAGACAGGTGATGTCATCCTCACTGCTGATGACATGACTGCTGACATCAGGTGAGCATTTACCTGTCAGTAGAACATAGCTGAGCTCTCGACCTGACGCCCTGACGATGGGCGTGTCGTTGAAGCGGATGAAGGTGATGACCACTGCGCTGGTTGCTAAGATACCCAGCATGGCGAGGGAGGCAGGAACTAGAGCCCAGGGGGAGTTCCACTCCAGTTTGATGATCGGCGTCGGACGACACGTGGTTCTGTTCGGGGCGGGACGCATGTCTGATGGACACATCTCACAGGTAAACTCATCCAGCTGGTACTGGTACCCATCACAGAGCTGCAGACAGGTCAGAGAGAGAGAGAGAGACGGGTCAGAGAGAGAGAGAGACGGGTCAGAGAGAGCGAGAGAGAGAGACAGGTCAGAGAGAGAAAGAGACAAGTTAGAGGGATGAGGGACAGGTTAGAGAGAGAGAGAGAGAGAGAGAGAGAGAGAGAGAGAGAGAGACAGGTCAGAGAGAGAGAGAGAGAGAGAGAGAGAGAGAGAGAGAGAGAGAGAGAGAGAGAGAGACAGGTCAGAGAGAGAGAGAGAGAGAGAGAGAGAGAGAGAGAGAGAGAGAGACAGGTCAGAGAGAGAGAGGGAGAGAGAGAGATGGGTCAGAGAGAGAAAGAGACAAGTTAGAGAGATGAGGGACAGGTTAGAGAGAGAGAGAGAGAGAGAGAGAGAGACAGAGAGAGAGAGAGAGAGAGAGACAGAGAGAGAGAGAGAGAGAGAGAGAGAGAGAGACAGAGAGAGAGAGAGACAGAGAGAGAGAGAGAGAGAGACAGAGAGAGAGAGAGAGACAGAGAGAGAGAGAGAGACAGAGAGAGAGAGAGAGACAGAGAGAGAGAGAGAGAGAGAGAGAGAGAGAGAGAGAGAGACAGAGAGAGAGAGGTTAGAGAGAGAGAGAGAGAGAGAGACAGGTCAGAGAGAGAGAGGGAGAGAGAGAGATGGGTCAGAGAGAGAAAGAGACAAGTTAGAGAGATGAGGGACAGGTTAGAGAGAGAGAGAGAGAGAGAGAGAGAGACAGAGAGAGAGAGAGAGACAGAGAGAGAGAGAGAGAGAGAGAGAGAGAGAGAGAGAGAGACAGAGAGAGAGAGAGAGAGAGAGAGACAGAGAGAGAGAGAGAGAGAGAGAGAGAGAGAGAGACAGAGAGAGAGAGAGAGAGAGAGAGAGAGAGAGAGAGAGAGAGAGAGAGACAGGTCAGAGGAGAGAGAGGGAGAGAGAGAGATGGGTCAGAGAGAGAAAGAGACAAGTTAGAGAGATGAGGGACAGGTTAGAGAGAGAGAGAGAGAGAGAGAGAGAGACAGAGAGAGAGAGAGAGAGAGACAGAGAGAGAGAGAGAGACAGAGAGAGAGAGAGACCGAGAGAGAGAGAGAGACAGAGAGAGAGAGAGAGAGAGAGAGAGAGAGAGAGAGACAGAGAGAGAGAGAGAGACAGAGAGAGAGAGAGAGAAGAGAGAGAAGAGAGAGAGAGAGAGAGAGAGGAGAGAGACAGGTCAGAGAGAGAGAGAGAGAGAGAGGGAGAGAGACAGGTCAGAGAGAGAGAGAGAGAGAGAGAGAGAGAGAGAGAGAAAGAAAGAGACAGGTTAGAGAGAGAGAGAGAGAGAGAGAGAGAGAGAGAGGGAGAGAGACAGGTCAGAGAGAGAGAGAGAGGGAGAGAGACAGAGAGAGAGAGAGAGAGAGAGAGGGAGAGAGAGACAGAGAGAGAGACAGAGAGAGAGAGAGAGAGAGAGAGAGGGAGAGAGAGAGAGACAGAGAGAGAGAGAGAGAGAGACAGAGAGAGGGAGAGAGAGAGAGACAGAGAGAGAGAGAGAGACAGAGAGAGAGAGAGAGGAGAGAGAGAGAGAGACAGACAGAGAGAGAGAGAGAGAGACAGAGAGAAGAGAGAGAGAGACAGGTAAGACTCCACCTACAGAGTTTGAATCAATCAGATTAAATGATTGCACAGCCCTTATTCACAGTTTGTCTCAGAGGCTTTAACAAAGTGTGACATCCTCTGTTCTTTACCCTCAACAAGAGTAAAACTACTAAAAACCTCTTAACAGGGTAAAAAGCCTGTTTGTCTGTTCTGCTGTTAGTTCTGCTTCTTGGGTACTGCTAACCCTAAACATGACAGACAGACAGGTACATGTCTCACCTCACAGTGCCAGCAGCAGGGAACTCCCTTCACCATCTTCTTCCTCTCTCCTGATTTACAAGGAAAACTACAGACGGAGTCAGGAACTAATTTATCTCCACCAGACCACTGCATGTCCTCCAACTGACCCCGAGAGACAGACAGGTCAGAGAGAGAGAGAGAGCGAGAGAGACAGGTCAGAGAGACAGACAGGTGGAAAAGCAGACAGTATCTGGATTAGTCCGTTTCCTACATTAAGTCTCAGGTTATTGGTCCACTGGCCGATGACACGGTATTCAGGGTGGCTGTGATTGGTCAGCTGAAACTGGAAGATGTCATAACGACCAGGAGCGTCTCCATTCTCATTGAACAGAACACTGGTACCTGCACTTCCTGTTTGAGAGACAGACAGGTAGAGACAAACAGGCAAGAAACTATACAACCTAATATTATATTTATAATCTACGATCTATAAGGTGTTTATCCTACAGGAGGGATTTGATTGGCCGCTGCTCTACATCTCGGAAGTTGCTCTGACGTATGTTTGTATTTTTGTCACCGTTGAAGTTGACGGCTCTGATGTAGTCGAGCAGCGAGCGTCCCTCCACAGGGTCCATGCTGCTGCAGACGCCGCCGCTGCCCGGACACAGGTTCTGAAGCATGCTGTGCAGAGCGTGAGCAACAGCGTAAACTGCGTCAATCACAAACTGAACCTTCCCTTCCTGCTCGTAGGACGAGTCCCGACCAATCCGCTCATCACCTGCAGGGACACGCATGACGTCACATGACATCACACACACACCTGTAACAGTTTCTGTCTGTGCCCAGGCCCCGCCCCCTCAGATGTGGTCGTACCTGTACATTTCTTCTTTTCAGGGTCCAGTTTGATTCCAGGTCGCGTCAGTTTACACCTGAAGTCGTCTTCCCAGAACTCAGCGAACCAGATGTTCCTGCGATTGTTCTCCAGAGAACGAGTCGTGAAGTACTGATCGAAGCCTGAACAACCCACACACCCAATGATACACAATAATATACACACACAACAATAACACACACAATAATACCCACACAATGATACACACAGTAACCCACACACACAATGATGTTTTGTCGTTAATATCTTTACCGTCGATCGACACTCGTTTCGGCAGGATGGTGACGGCGCCCTCAGCGACGTCTTCCAGCTCTGTGATTGCGGAGGTTTTCGCCCCCCAGCTGTCTGAACCCACAAACAGGAAGTGACCCGTCAGGTTAGCACGCTTGGCTGCCTCTAGGACACGCCTACCAGAAATAAAGAGGAGGAGTCAGTGTGGTAACCATGGTGATGTGATGGCGTGTCAATTTGTTGGTTACGTGTTTTTACTTGATGTCGTCTTCGTTGGCGAAGATGAATGACGCCTCTGGCGTTACTCGTCTCCATGAGACGTCTGATGATCTTATCGACTCTCCCGCTGTCGGCTCGCGAGGAATCTTCACTGACTGAGCAATGCACACCCCACCTGAGAGAGAGAGAGACAGGTAAGACCCCACCTAGAGGAGAGAGAGACAGGTAAGACCCCACCTGAGAGAGAGAGAGACAGGTAAGACTCCACCTGACAGAGAGAGAGACAGGTAAGACTCCACCTGACAGAGAGAGAGACAGGTAAGACCCCACCTGAAGAGAGAGAGAGACAGGTAAGACTCCACCTGAGAGAGAGAGAGACAGGTAAGACTCCACCTGACGAGAGAGAGACAGGTAAGACCCCACCTGAAGAGAGAGAGACAGGTAAGACCCCACCTGAGAGAGAGAGAGACAGGTAAGACTCCACCTGAGAGAAGAGAGACAGGTAAGACCCCACCTGACAGAGAGAGAGACAGGTAAGACCCCACCTGACAGAGAGAGAGACAGGTAAGACTCCACCTGACAGAGAGAGAGACAGGTAAGACCCCACCTGAGAGAGAGAGAGACAGGTAAGACCCACCTGACAGAGAGAGAGACAGGTAGACTCCACCTGAGAGAGAGACAGGTAGACCCCACCTGACAGAGAGAGAGACAGGTAGACCCCACCTGAGAGAGAGAGAGACAGGTAAGACTCCACCTGACAGAGAGAGAGACAGGTAAGACTCCACCTGACAGAGAGAGAGAGACAGGTAAGACCTCCGTACCTGACAGAGAAGAGAGAGACAGGTAAGAATCCACCTGAAGACTCCACCTGACAGAGAGAGAGAGACAGGTAAGACTCCACCTGACAGAGAGAGAGACAGGTAAGACACCCACCTGACAGAGAGAGAGACAGGTGAAAGACTCCACCTGACAGAGAGAGAGACAGGTAAGACTCCACCTGACAGAGAGAGAGACAGGTAAGACTCCACCTGACAGAGAGAGAGAGACAGGTAAGACCCCACCTGACAGAGAGAGAGACAGGTAAGACTCCACCTGACAGAGAGACAGGTAAGACTCCACCTGACAGAGGGACAGACAGGTAAGACTCCACCTGACAGAGGGAGAGACAGGTAAGACCCCACCTGACAGAGAGAGAGACAGGTAAGACTCTACCGTGACAGAGAGAGAGACAGGTAAGACCCCACCTGACAGAGGGGAGAGACAGGTAAGACTCCACCTGACAGAGGACAGACAGACAGGAAGTGAACCTTACCGGCCTCTCTGGAGATCTGCATGAAGGCGTCGACGCCAGCTCTCTCCGTAGTTTCCCTCCGAGGCTAACGTGGACACGTAGTTCCAGCCCAGAGCTCGGACGATGTCCAGCATGGCCTGAGCCTGGTACGAGTCCGGAGGAACCACCCGAGAGAAGAAGTCATAACGGTTGTTGTCACTGAGCTCCGGAGCCGTGGAGGCGTAACTCACCTGAGGAATCTGAGACAGATCAATTATCAATAATCAGAAAATATAGACTGAGGATCCGGAGATCGATCATCTGGGTCACTTCATTCAGGCTGAAACCTTCAAACACCTGAGGTTTCAGTTGGTTTGTGGTGTCAATCTGATCACAACACAAGGTCTCACACACACACACACACACTGACTGAGCAATGCACACCCCACCTGAGAGAGAGGAGGAGACAGGTAAGACCCCACCTGAGAGAGAGAGACAGGTAAGACTCCACCTGACAGAGAGAGAGACAGGTAAGACTCCACCTGACAGAGAGAGAGACAGGTAAGACCCCACCTGAGAGAGAGAGAGACAGGTAAGACTCCACCTGAGAGAGAGAGAGACAGGTAAGACCCCCCTGACAGAGAGAGAGACAGGTAAGACCCCACCTGAGAGAGAGAGAGACAGGTAAGACTCCACCTGACAGAGAGAGAGACAGGTAAGACTCCACCTGAGAGAGAGAGAGACAGGTAAGACTCCACCTGACAGAGAGACAGGTAAGACTCCACCTGACAGAGGGGACAGACAGGTAAGACTCCACCTGACAGAGGGAGAGACAGGTAAGACCCCACCTGACAGAGAGAGAGACAGGTAAGACTCTACCTGACAGAGAGAGAGACAGGTAAGACCCCACCTGACAGAGGGAGAGACAGGTAAGACCCCACCTGACAGAGAGAGAGACAGGTAAGACTCTACCTGACAGAGAGAGAGACAGGGTAAGACCCCACCTGACAGAGGGAGAGACAGGTAAGACTCCACCTGACAGAGGACAGACAGACTTCATTCAGGCTGAAACCTTCAAACACCTGAGGTTTCAGTTGGTTTGTGGTGTCAATCTGATCAACACCACAAGGTCTCACACAACACACACACACAACACACACACACCACACACACACACACACACACACACCACACACACAGAGGATTAGTGTTGTGCAACAGCCTGAATGTGTGTCACAGCTTCAATACAACAAATAACAATCACATTAGTGTGTGTGTGTGTGTGTGTGTGTGTGTGTGTGTGTGTGCAGATTAATAAAGGACTCCACGTTAAAAAGCTCCTCCTCCTATCTTTATCATCATCTTCATCATCACTTTCATCTTCTGATGATGTCATAGATAAAGATACATCATCAGCTGATGTATCTTTATAAACAGTTTTCTTACCTTAGGATTTTAACGTTTCATCAAACTAAACTTTTTACTTTGGATTCACATGGAACCTGTTTCTAACCAGAGATGGTTACCAGGGTTACCAACAACCTTCTCATGACCTCAGACGCGTCGCTACACTCGTCCTGATGGATCTCAGTGACATCATCACCATCGTGGAGATTCTGTGACTGACTGAAACATGATGTTGATAAAAGAACAACATGTGAAACAGTGAAGTTTATAATGGAGTTCCACAAGGCTCTGTACTAGGCCCCTCCTTTACATTACATTATCAGGAAGATCCACATGCGTGTTCATCATACAGGTAGAATACAGGTTACATGTAGGTTACATGTAGGTTACATGTAGGTTACATGTAGGTTATGCAGATGATGCACAGCTGTACTCATCCATGAATCTTCAGGAATGATCACCTGTAACTGACGATCAGTTACTGCTGGGTGGATGTTCACAGGTGTATTATTACCTCAAACAGGCGCAGGATGTTGGCGACCATGATGGACACGGAGCTGGCCGACGCTCCGATCACTCCCACCACTCGCTCCGGTTTGCGGATGATCGGCGGCTCCCCGTTGGAGCAGCGGATGTCGGACGTGTCTTTCTGGATCAGCGCCTGGACGAAGGTGAGCGACTGTTCCAGGGCGTAGGTGTCTCTGGAGCAGGTGTCCAGGATCCGGGCCCCCAGCGTGATGTTGGGCAGCAGATAGGGGTCGCTGTTGATTTGGTCCAGGGCGTACAACATGGCCTCCATGCGGTGGACCCCCTTCTCCTTCTTCAGCTCGCCGCAGGGCAGCCCGTGGGGGCCGCGGGCGTGGACGGGGAACAGCCCCCCCAGAGTGATGTCACCAGGTATCTTGATGGAGCGGGGGTGGAAGTGCTGGTGGGAGGCGCTCACCTGGGTCATCAGTCCACCAATCCAGAGCCAGAGAGACAGCAGGAGGCGGGGCCACAGGGACAGCTGATGAGGTGTTTGTCCAATCCAGAGGGAGACATAGTGATGATGATGTCGGAGGGGGAGGGGAAAGTGGGCAGGGCCTGATGATGTCATAATGTGATGCTGATGTTCAGCCGAGACTTTTCATCCTTCTGTGAACTCCTGTGGACGATCAATCAATCAATCAATCAATCAATCAATCAATCAATCAACCAACCAATCAACCCATCAACCAATCAACCAATCAATCAATCGATCGATTTAACGATTTGATCATTTGTTTTCGGTTGTTTAAACCTTTCATACGCATCTGATTTTAAAGGTTATTTTCTTATTATTACAAATACCCCCCCAGCCCTTTATTTGTATTACATTGCATGCAAATTCAATTCATGTAACTTTATTCAAACATTTTCTTCACCAACCAAAAATAAATTTCTATAATAACAAACTATCTGAATATTTGTCAGTTATTAAAATGAGTTAGAGAAGGAAATTATTATTATTATTATTATTATTATTAATAATGTCTTTTGTTATTATCATTATTACTGTGTTTTATCTTTGAGGAGGACAAACAGTTTGACCATGTGATCATCACATTCAACATGTCTTTAACAACTTACTGTAAATGATTCAATATTTTTATTTCATGATGTTGAATTTAATTCGTTAACTTGAACTATTTGCTATTATACAACTATTTGTTACATTAGTCAATTAGTTTGTTGAATTTAAATCAATAAAACTAAAAATCAACCACAAACAAAAACTCAGATGAAGATATTTAACAAAACATTTTAAAACGATTTACACAACAAACAAAAAGAAAAACTACTGAAAATATTTCTGTCAGGTGAAATGGAAAAAGTGTTTCAGTGTTTTCCCGTTTCTCACATTATATTTTATTATATTATAACATGAACAGAAAATTATTAATATTTAGAACAAATAAAAGTCTCACAAACGGTTTTAAAAGTTGTTGATCATTGAATCAATCAGATCAATTGATGGATTATGGATCGATGTTTGGTTTATGAAACATCTGCGACAGAAAACCTGATGTTTAATTGATGAATCTACAAACAGCTGCTGATCTTCTCTATTGATGAATTGATTGAAGGAGCGTGTGGAATAAATGTGATTGATCTGATGTCTCCTGATCATCAATAATCAATTATTTCATTAATATTCAATAAGTTTAATGAGATTCATATTTAATCCGTTTAATGACTCAGGTTCATTCACATTATCTTTAATCACGGTCTCCTCTGGTTTCCATAGTAACTCACCGGAGCCCGTCTCCTCCCGGTCTGACCTCAGTCCTGGATCCGCTCAGCGATGCTCGGCTCCGGGCGTCGCTCCGCAGAAAGCCGCCGGTGAAACTCCGCTGAGTCCCGGTGAGTCCGTGATGAAGCTCCGGTCCCCCCCCCCCCCCCCCCCCCCGTCCCCTCCCTCCTCCTCCAATCAGTGAAGGTCTGAACACCTCTCTCTCTTTAATTAATTCTGCTGTGTGTGTGTGTGTGTGTGTGTGTGTGTGTGTGTGTGTGTGTGTGTGTGTGTGTGTATGTGTGTGTGTGTGTGTGTGTGTGTGTGTGTATGTGTGTGTATGTGTGTGTGTGTGTGTGTGTGTGTGTGTGTGTGTGTATGTGTGTGTGTGTGTGTTGGTCGGTCCTTACAGGAAAACACCACAGTGACCTCTGCTGGTCACTTCCTGTCTGTGTTCACCTGCTCAGGTGTTGATAACAGCATCTGTTGCCATGGGAACAGCTGTCTGTGAGTATTCCGTTTAATATTGACTCAATAAATCGATATGAAACAGTGGCCAACAGCAATGCATGATGGGAGATTGAGTTTGTTTGTTGCACTTCAGCAGCTGAGTCTGTTTCAGGTTTAGTGAAAACTCTGAGTCGGTTGCTATAGCAACACAAAGCTAACCTGGTTGGAGGAGCAATCTGACATGTCGTCATCTTTTCAGTCAGAGACACAATAATCATTTCTGATTAACCGTCACTTCACAAACAACATCTTCTTTATTTAGTCGGGAATACTTTTACGTTGAAACAAATAAAGAAAAGCACCTGATGTGTTTCTGTCTGAGTCGGATATTTGACCTTCAGCTGCAACAGGAACAATCTACTTAGTTACATTGTAACTCATTGTGACTGTGATCTGAACGAGGCCAGTTGTCCGTGGAGGTGGGAGAACGCTCTCCCTCACTGTGAGAGGGTTAGAGTTACATTTATCATAGTATTATAGTATTATAATCATAGTATTAATACAGAGCACGACTGAATCATGTTATTAAGAGTGAACCTCAGTCACATCGTCTTTCAACATCAATCTGACTCAAGCGCATGTGGTGACTTTAAATTTAAAGATATTTAGGTGTTTTCAAATAGACAAAATTAAATATATTGTAAATATCACATATAATAAATATGAAATAGTGACAGTGTTGTGAAGGCAGAAATCTTTACCTGTTTTTGGCTTTGATGTTTAACTTATATAACAATAAAAGACTTTTCTGCAGAAAGAAAAACTTAATATTTATATTATTTACTTTACATTTGAATCAGTTTTAACATATTTACAGTCTGTTATTTATTTACAGTGAAACACATGAACATGTCCGAGCAGAATCGTCTCCCTCATCTTCAGATATTGAAAAACCTCCGACCAATCAGCAGGCTCCTGATTGGTCACTGTCTCTGAAGCCGTCTGAGGTGATCTGGTATTGGACGGTGGCGTCCGCGTGACTTGGAGATTTAACAACTGTTGCCAGGCGTTGTGACCCTGACCACTGTAGGAGGAGCCTGATGTTGGAGGCGTGGCCCCAGCTATCCCCAAGGGCAGGGACCAGCTGTGATTGGCTGCCCCGCACCCGTGTGGTCATCTGGTTGGTGATCACAACAGCAACAGTGTTTCTGGTTGCCATAGCAAAAAGCTGCTGGGCGAGGCCGTAGAGGAGGCGTGTCCTCTGTGACAGGTCGTCAAACCGTCTAAATGGAAATGCCACACTGTCAATCACCAGGAGGCGGACCCTCGGGTGATCTGACAGGAAGTCGGGCAGCAGGTGAAGCTCCGCCAGCAGCTCCACGTAGTCAAAACAATGCACCTGAGGGACAATCGACCAATCAGAATCAGTCTTAAACCTGAGTGACTTCTGTTACCATGTCGACCTGTTGTCATTACCAGGAAGATGTTGGACAGGATATCCTCCACGGTGAAAGTTGTCATGGCGACACGCTGCTCATCATCTTCGACCAATAAGGAGCAGTGTCTGACTGCGGCGGCGGCCACGTCGGTTACTCTCTGCAGCAGGAAGCTGCCCTCTGTGTCGATGTAGATCACCTGACCTCCGACCCCCCCGAAACACTGAGGCACCTGGACGTCCACCGCCAGCTGCAGACTGATCAACACAGAGGTCACATGATCAATGACATCATCAACCGTTTGTCAATAAAAACGGATCAAATTTGTGTGTGTGTGTGTGTGTGTGTGTGTGTGTGTGTGTGTGTGTGTGTGTCGGACCACAGTTGTGTTTTCCCGATTCCTGGCGTTCCACAGATTTCTGTTGTTTTCCCGACAGGAATTCCGCCGCTGAGCGCAGCGTCCAGTCGAGAGGAGAAGGTCACGATGCTCCTCGTCTCCGCCTCCTTCTGCAGGAGCTCCAGAGCAGTGAGAGAGACTGACGCCCCCCCCCCTTCACTCCTCACCGCCTGTAGCACCTCCAGCGCCTCCTGCTGGGACAGACCAGCCTCTGCAACATGTAAAACGAACAGTGATCAACTGGTATTGCATTAAAGAAGCTGTGTGAAGTAAAACCTGTGTTTATTTTAAACAGGGTTTGGTTGAAGTGTTTTCTTTACCTTGGCTGAGTTGTGGCGGGTGAAGGTGCAGAAGGTCAGAGGTGAACCGGAAACCAGCGGAGACCAGTTTCACCTTCACGTTAAGACTTAAACGTAAACTGGAAACTGAGCGAAGCATCTTCTTCTTCTTTAATGGTGGGTGGCACCTAACGTTTAAGGTGCATTAGCGCCACCTACTACAGCGTTGGGTCTGCAGGAATACATAAAACAATATGAAATCCTCTTCATTAATCCAGTTTCTTTTAAAAACTCAAACTTTATGTTTCCCTTCCTCAATTCTGAACACATGAACCTGACTTCTGTGTGTGTGTGATGTCGTCTGAGTGGAGTCTGGTACATCTGCTCTGCTGTGGGAGGACTGGAACCAGTGAGTCTGAACCCGTTTAATCTGGTTTTGCTCTGTCCACTGTAATGTATCATGTGTACATACTGGGATCTGCTGTGCTGCTGTGGTCCTGAATCTCCCCTCTTCCTTCTCCTGGCTCCTCATTCAGACCCTTTCAAACATCTCATCACAGCAGCTCATCTCTGTTCATTCAGCTCTGTATCAAACACAAACCTCAGGAAGTGTTTACCTGCTCTTCTTCTTCCTCTTCTTCACAACATGCCGCCATGAATCGTACATGCACACACTTCCGGTTGAAGATTTCAAAGTAAGAGTTCGACCTCGCTTTAACAAGTCGGAGACCATCCGTCACAAGTCTCTGAGAATCAAAGTTTGAATTTGATGAATTTATTTCACTGGATTATATTTAATTAATTAAATAAAAAATACTGAGAAGAACCCTCTAAGTCCCAGAGGAACCCAGCTTGAGGAACACATGTTGGGTGCGAGGGAGATTTTTATATACATATTTATATACACACATACATACATCTATTTCTACACATCTTAAAATAACCAATTCATATTTGTTTGCTGGACAATGTACTGGAAAGGAAAACGTCCAGGCTTTCAATTCGGGTCTCAAAGTCTTATTTTGAAGAAACAACCGGAATTGTGTATCAGCTGATTTTCCTAGTGAAGCTATGTGACGTCATGTCCACGCGACGGAGCCGTCGCTCGGTGTTTTTCACGTGCAGCAGCGAAGGAAAGGTGAGTTTTTAGTTTTTATTCTTTTATTTAATAAGAAACAAACTGAAGACGAGTTTTAATGTGATGGAGGAGGAGCCGGAAGTGATGATCAGTGATGATTAATAGTGATTATTAGTAGTGATGAGCAGAACAGTTATTAGTGGTGGTACATTTACTTCTCTACTGTACTTAAGTAGTTATTTCATGTCTGTACTTTACTTCAGTATATTTACAGTCACTCAGCCATAATGATGAAGTAGACTGCTGCATTAGGAAATATGATGCACAAGTACTTTTACTTTAAATACTTTAAGTACTATTAAAAGCTAGTACTTATATTTACTCAAGATAAAGTGGTACTTTTTAAGTATTTAAGTAAAATGTTTACTAACTTACTTCCAACACCAGTGATTATTGAGTCTATACATGGGTTTGCTGTTGCTTCACAATATTAAATGTGTACACTGCTGTAAAAGATGAGGCAGCATCTACCTTAGATGAATCTATAGAAGCAAGGAAAACATTTTTTTTTATTAGATCTATAAAAAAATTGCTTTATTCACTTTATTCCCTCCAACACGAGTCTCCTGGGCCTGAGACTCGACCTGTGGACAAGGTTGTTGTGATATCGATTGTTTATGAGATGAATTGAAATGTTCTTGTTAATCTGGAACCAGCATTCGATGGTTTTTATTTTTATTAGTAACAAACAGACATAAGCACAAAGAACAATAAACCATACAAACCACAGCACAGCAATCTGTCATCAGTTCATTTTACTGTTTCTACAGATGGAGAAAAGAGAGGAGGAGGAGGAGGAGGAGGAGAGGAAGACTACAGCTCAGAGAGAGGAGGAGGAGGAGAGGAAGACTACAGCTCAGAGAGAGGAGGAGGAGGAGGAAGAGGGGAAGATGACTACAGCTCAAGAGGAGGGGGAAGAGGGGGAGGAGGAAGAGGGGAAGATGACTACAGCTCAGGAGGAGGAGGAGGAGGAAGAGGAAGAGGGGGAGGAGGAGGAAGAGGGCAAGATGACTACAGCTCAGGAGGAGGAGGAGGAAGAGGAGGAGGAGGAAGAGGGGGAAGGAGCAGCTGCAGACAGACCTGTTGAAGATCCTGCTGTGATGAAGAAGAAGAAGATGAAACTCAAAGATTCTAAGTTTCTTCCAGGAATCGTTTACATAGGTCACATTCCTCCGAAGCTCCGCCCCAAACACCTGAGGAACATGTTGTCCGTGCACGGAGAGATCGGACGAGTGTTCCTGCAACCTGAAGGTAATGTACAAGTACACACACAAGTATACACACAAGTACAAGTTCACACACAGGTACACTCAAAAGTACAAGTACATGCACAAGTATACAAACCAGTACACACAAGGACTCACACAAGTACAAATGCACACATAACCACAGTGATGGTATTAATCGCTGATCAGTGACGTATTGATCCATCAGATCTTCAGGTAAGAAGGAGGAAGAAGAAGTCTGGCTTGAGAAGGTGTGACTTCACTGAGGGATGGGTGGAGTTCAGGGATAAACGAATGGCGAAGACCGTGGCGGCGTCTCTCCACAACACGCAGATGGGAAACAGGAAACGCCATCGCTTCTCTGCTGACCTCTGGTGCATCAAGGTAACGTCTCTGACATCATCTGCTGTGTCTAAATTCAGCGGCCGCATCCTTCGTAGGACCAGGTCTACGCAGGTCACATCAGCTGCTTCCTCCAACGTAGACCGAACCGACATGAGAGGGTCTGGTCTTCCTATTGCGTCACCAGCTTGTCCCGCCCTCACAGCTGTCGCCTAGCAACAAAGCTACAGACAATTACTATTTTTTAAACATGTGAACCGTTAAACCGTGAGCTGTTCGGTTGAGTACTGACATTTAAAAATAAATTCTTCTGACGTTTTCGCCTCAGTTTTTCCCGCCTTTACCTCTTTGAAAAAACAGTTTGTCACTGAAGCGCAATGAATTACATTAAATTACAAGTCATTTAGCTGACGCTTTAATCCAAAGCGACTTACAATTAGCATCCGTTCAGCCACAGCCGCCCATGAATCATGGGATATGTTTGGCTGGGAAGGATCCACCCGGTGGAGCCTTCGAATTGGTACAGTCTACTTGCGCAGCTGTGACGTAATTGTAAATATGGCTTCTGAAGGAGGAGGCCCCTGAATTGAGACAAAGAATCACTCTGACATCACCCTGACATCCTGTGACATCACTCTGACATCATGTGACATCGCTCTGACATCATGTGACATCATGTGACCACTACCTGTCTGTCTGTTGACCTGTCTCTCTACCTGTCTGTCTGTTGACCTGTCTCTCTACCTGTCTGTTGACCTGTCTCTCTACCTGTCTGTCTGTTGACCTGTCTCTCCACCTGTCTGTTGACCTGTCTCTCCACCTGTCTGTTGACCTGTCTCTCTACCTGTCTGTCTGTTGACCTGTCTCTCCACCTGTCTGTAGTACCTGCACAGGTTCCAGTGGACTCACCTGAGCGAGCAGCTGGCCTATCAGAGGACAGTTCAGCAGCAGAGACTCAGGACTGAAGTTTCTCAGGCGAAGAAAGAAACAAACTTTTACCTGAACAATGTGGAGATAAGCTCTCACCTGGACAAAGACAGGAAGAAGAGACGAAGAGACGGAGGACAGGTAAACTCTAAACCATGTGGTCACTGGTCAGGTCATCATCTCACCTGTAATTTAAAATGTATTTGTTGTCATCAGGACGAGGACAAGACGTGGGACTTCACTCAGCGACAGACGGAGGAGGAGATCCAGATGAAGAAGAAGAAAAAGAAAGACTCCATTTCCCAGAAGCACCTTGACAAGGCGCGCGTCATTCAGCAGAAGAGCCAATCAAACGTCTCCCTGTTGACCAAGATTTTCAACTCTAACCAATCACAGTGAGAGATGGCTGATTGGCTGTTGGACAGGATGATTTCCATAGAGACAGTTAACAAACTGATGAACTTCACCAGCCAATCAGAGGTCAGACTGAGTTGAGGGGTGGCGCCATTGGAGCAGCCTGCTGAGCTGATTGGTTGATTCTTATCTAACAGATGCTAACGAGCTCATTAGAGCCAATGACCTGTTTTTATTTTATCAATAAAAATTAAAAAACTCTCTGTACCACCTGTCTGTCTCATAGGGGTGTGATGACATCACACTGAAAGCTCCAGTCAGGACTTTACTTTAATAAACTGATCTGATGTGATATTAAAAATCAAAGTGTCAATTTATTAATATCAAATCAGTATGAAGAGAAACATGTAAACATTTAGATTTCAGTGAATTTCTTTTTATTTAGATCAAAGTTAACGTTAAAAACCTCACATTTACAGTTTTTAAGTTATTTTATTAAAACATCAGATAAACAATAACAGTTATTATGACGTCATTAAACGTTTGTTTGTTATTTGTTCTTCTTTGTTTACCTGCTTCGTGTGTTGTTTGTGTAAATAAATCATTTAAAGTAAATAAAGCAGCGGTGGGGGCACGTGCCGGGGACGCCGTGCAGTGACGTCAGTGTGGGTGGGCGTGTCCTTCAGGAGCAGCAACATGGCGGCAGATTACTGGGAGTCACAGAGACCCGGGACATATTCAGATTGAACCGAGCCACAGATAACCCGGGACACTCCGGGACAGACCGGTGAGTAACGGTTACTGTCGAGTCACCGGAACAACGCTTCACTACAAAGCTGCAGAGCCGTTAACGGAGCCACAGCTCCAGAGATTAACCTGTGCCTGCTATTTATATCACTCCCTGCAGCAAATAGACGGGTCCTGACTGCATACACTGATAGAGGTACTCGTAGAATGGAAATACTCTGATCATTGACATGACCACTGAGCATAGACAGTACCATAGAGACAACACTGAACATAGACAGTACCACAGAGACAACACTGAACATAGACAGTACCACAGAGACAACACTGAACATAGACAGTACCATAGAGACAACACTGAACATAGACAGTACCACAGAGACAACACTGAGCATAGACAGTACCATAGAGACAACACTGAACATAGACAGTACCATAGAGACAACACTGAACATAGACAGTACCACAGAGACAACACTGAACATAGACAGTACCATAGAGACAACACTGAACATAGACAGTACCATAGAGACAACACTGAACATAGACAGTACCACAGAGACAACACTGAACATAGACAGTACCACAGAGACAACACTGAACATAGACAGTACCACAGAGACAACACTGAACATAGACAGTACCATAGAGACAACACTGAACATAGACAGTACCACAGAGACAACACTGAACATAGACAGTACCATAGAGAACCAGAAGGAGAATATAAAAAACTGTCTGTTAGTTGTGATAGATCTGTTGTCACAGTGATAGATCTGTTGTCACGGTGATAGATCTGTTGTCACAGTGATAGATCTGTTGTCACGGTGATAGATCTGTTGTAATGGTGATAGATCTGTTGTCATGGTGACAGATCTGTTGTCCCGGTGACAGGTCTGTTGTCATGGTGATGGTGAGGCTCAGATCAGTTCTTTTAACAGCTTCAGATGCTGAGATTCTTCCAGAGTTCATTTCCTGTATTTACCTGTTTAGGTGTGGTCTCCAGGCTGGCTTCCCCGCCCCCCCTAGAGTCACGCCCCCCCCTGCCTCCCCGCCCCCCCCTCATGGAGAGGATGAGGAAGATCAAACGGCAGCTGTCACTCACTCTGAGGAGGGGAGGGGCCGCAGGAGGGGAAAGGACGTTGAGTGACACTATCAACCAGGAAGTGACATCACACAGTGACTCAGGTAACAGTGAAGTCAGATGTGTCTCGATTCAGCCGTTACATCCTCCGGAGGACTCGGTCTACGCAGGTGACGACGGCTACGTCCTCCAACGGCCGCTTGGACCGCGTCGAACCGAAAAGAGACTGTCTGGTCTTCATCTTGCATCACCAGCTTGTCCGCCGTTACAGCCGTTTACAAGCTTAAAAATATGTTTTTTTAACATGTGTTCCGTTAGCTGCTCGGTTGAGTACTTAAATTTAAAAATATACTTCTGACGTTTTCACCTCACTTTTTGCTGCTCTTTGAAAAACAGACGGCGAAGCCCACGATGCAGCCGCCGTCACGTTTAATCGATACTGTGATGAGAAGAGAAACAAGACGCCTCACTCCTTAGCGATTTGTCATCAAATAACTACAACTAAGTTAGAATACAAAGTATTTTCTGAAGAAAATTAAGAGTGAGCCGTCTCATATCCTTCTCATCTCTGCTGAGAGTTGCACTTCATGAGTGACAGCTGTTAGTTAGCGTTTAAAGAGTCGCCGGTCGGAGCACCTTTAATATATATCTTTATTTTCGAATCAATAATATTTTTTATAATATTGTTTTACTCTCTTCCCCGCCCAGAGGTGTGTCTTCGTTCTTCTTCTGCTGTTCTGAAGGTTCGGGGTTCTGCCTCTTCTTCTTCTTCAGTTCAGTCTCTGCTTCAGTCCTACAGCAGCTCGCTGAGGAAACCTCGAGGCCTCGGACGAAGCCTGAGCTCGTACCTGAACCACACCAACAGACTTGGTAAGAGTTAGTACTAACTAGCTATATAGCTAACCAACCAACCAACCAGCTACTTAACCACTCGACTAACAAACAAACTAATGAACTGTTGTTTCCAGTTTGAATTAATTCGATTAATTTAACTCAATGAAATGTGTGAATCTAAACATTCATGCTGAGCATCTCTATCACACATCACTGCTGTCAGAGGCAGTTTGGGGTTCAGGGTGTTGTCCCAGGACACTTCAGCACTGAATGGAGGAGCTGGGCATCAAACTACCGACCTTCTGGTTAGTGGACGACCAGCTCTACCCTCTGACACCAACCTGTGTGTGTTTATTCAGAGATCGTCCATGAGGATATGAAGATGAGTTCAGATGGAGAAAGTGATGCAGCTTCTTCAGACGATGTAAAGACAAGTCCAGTTCCAGTGAGACTGAGGAACAAGAAGATCTCTACTGAGGTAACACACACACACACACACACACACACACACACACACACACACACACACACACACACACACACACACACACACACACACACACACACACACACACCCGAACCCTACCTTAGTGAGGACACTCATTGGCATAATGTATTCCCTAGCCCCTAACCCTTACTCTAACCATCCAAACTAAATGCCTAACTCTAACCTAAACCTAATTCTAACCCTAAAACAAAGTCTTGACCCTCAAACAGTCCATTGAAAAAGTGAGGACCAGTCAAAATGTCCTCACTTCGTCAGGTCTATGCTAAACATGTTTCTCACAAATATATATAAGTACAAGAACACACACATTCATATATCTTTGTTCTACAAAGCGAGGTTGTGTTATCGGCTCCACTGAACGTTGTCTGAGAACACGTCTCTGTGTTTCAGGACATTAATAAACGTCTGTCTTTACCGGCTGACATTCGTCTTCCGGACGATTACCTGGAGAAGTTCAATGTGATTGGTCCAGCTCTGTTTGAGCAGCCAATCACCAGGCGACTCCGCCGAGTGTCTCTGGTACGCTTTTGTTCTTCTATTAAACCCCTTAACCAATGGCCTGTTTCTATTTGGTTTATATATTGTTTTCTCTGCATCATTAGAGATTCACCCTCTCTGTACCTGTCTGTCTCTCTCTGTGTCTGTCTCTCTCTGTACCTGTCTGTCTTTGTATCTGTCTCTCTGTGTGTCCACAGTCAGAGATTGGTTTTGGGAAACTGGAGACCTACATCAAACTGGACAAACTGGGAGAGGTGAGGACGTGATTTGTTTGTAAAACAACTGATTACGACTCATAGCATTCTCTATCTACCTGTCTGTCTCTCTGTGTGTCTCACCTGTCTGTCTCTAACCTGTCTCTCGCTATCTGTCTGTGTGTAGGGGACGTATGCTTCAGTGTATAAAGGTCGTAGTAAACTGACTGAAAACCTTGTGGCTCTGAAAGAAATCAGACTGGAACACGAAGAAGGAGCTCCGTGTACGGCCATCAGAGAAGGTACACGATCAATACTGCAGTATCAAGACTACTGTACTATCCATAATACATCAATAATACTACAGTGTCAATAATATTATCAATAACAATGCGTTATCAATACTACAGACAGAGACACAAATTCAGTGTGTGTATTAATGTGTGTGTTTTCTCCCCCAGTTTCTCTGTTGAAGGATTTGAAACACGCCAACATCGTCACGCTTCACGACATCATTCACACGCAGAAATCCCTCACACTGGTGTTTGAGTACCTGGTGAGAGAGAGACACACACACACACACACACACACACACACACACACACACACACACACACACACACACACACACACACACACACACACACACACACTGTATGTTAATGAGTCTGATGTGTATCTGTTGTGTGTTTCAGGACAAAGATTTGAAACAGTACCTGGACGACTGTGGAAACATGATCAATGCTCACAACTTCAAAGTGAGAGAACTTCATTTTTATTATAATATTTATTATTGATACTGATATGGATTATATTTTATATACATATATTTATAATGTTTATAATATATATATATATATATATATATATATATATAAAATATATACTGTACTTTTTTTCCCATTTACATATAGACAGAGTTGTGAGTTCAATAGAATCTGAACTAGTTAGTTTACATTCAGTTAGTTAGTTAGTTGTATTTGAGCTGCAGGTCTGAATCACCTGAACATAAAATACAAACACCGACAGGAAGTTGTTTATTAACAGTGTGTTAGCATTAGCATTAGCATTAGCATTAGCTTTATAGTTCGTCACTGAAGCGCAATGAATCATGGGATATGTTGGACTGGGAGGAATCCACCCGGTGGAGCAGTCTAGTCGCGCCACTGCGACGCAATCGGCCCCTAAATATGACACAGCTTATATCCATAAACACATATTAAGATCAACTGTTTGTAGAGGACAAAGTTTTGTGAATGAGAACTTTACCGTCATTCTTTGTCCTACTTTTACTGCCGGTTATATTCTATGGTAGTTTAGTTTAGTTTACTCAGGTTTAGTTTAAATTACTCAGGTTTAGTTAGTTTACTCAGGTTTAGTTTAGTTTACTCAGGTTTAGTTTAGTTTACTCAGGTTTAGTTTAGTTTACTCAGGTTTAGTTTAGTTTACTCATGGTTAGTTTAGTTTACTCAGAGTTGGTTTAGTTTACTCATGTTATGGTTAACTCACTTCACTTCTTTTCGCAGCTCTTCCTCTTTCAGTTACTTCGAGGTTTGTCGTACTGCCACAAAAGAAAAGTTCTTCATCGAGACCTGAAACCTCAGAATCTGCTCATCAATGAGCGAGGAGAACTCAAACTGGCCGACTTCGGTGAGTGACAAGCAACAGACACACAACAGACACAACATACTAACACTCACATACAACAGACACACTAACAACTAATATGAATCACACACGTGTAATGATCATAATGAAAACTATGATATAAATGATATAATGTTATAATAATATTTAATATATTGATAATGTGTTGATTATTATTGATGTGTGTGTGTCAGGTTTATGATCATGATAATATTGATATATGAATATGTTGATAACGTATTGATTGTTCTGTTCACTTCAGGTTTAGCTCGAGCGAAGTCGATTCCTACGAAGACGTATTCTAACGAGGTGGTGACTCTGTGGTACAGACCTCCAGACATTTTACTGGGCAGCACCGACTACTCTACTCACATCGACATGTGGTCAGTACTGCAACACTACATATACTTATACTTATACACACAGTGGAAACCAGGTTGATTACTATGAACGAATTACGTAACTTCTGTATGAACTTGAGGGAAAGGTAACATTCTCTCTCTCTAACCTCTAACCTCTCTCTCTCTCTCTCTCTCTCTAACCTCTCTCTCTCTCTCTCTAACCTGTCTCTCTCTCTCTCTCTCTCTCTCTCTAACCTCTCTCTCTCTCTCTCTAACCTGTCTCTCTCTAACCTGTCTCTCTCTCTCTCTCTCTCTCTCTCTCTCTCTCTCTCTCTAACCTGTCTCTCTCTCTCTCTCTAACCTGTCTCTCTCTCTCTCTCTAACCTGTCTCTCTCTCTCTCTCTCTCTAACCTCTCTCTCTCTAACCTGTCTCTCTCTCTCTCTCTCTCTCTCTCTCTCTCTCTCTAACCTCTCTCTCTCTCACCTCTCTCTCTCTCTCTCTCTCTCTCTCTCTCTCTCTCTCTCTCTCTCTCTCTCTAACCTCTCTTTCTCTCTCTCTCTCTCTAACCTCTCTCTCTCTAACCTGTCTCTCTCTCTCTCTCTCTCTCTCTCACACCTCTCTCTCTCTCTCTCTCTCTCTCTCTCTCTCTCTCTAACCTCTCTCTCTCTCTCTAACCTCTCTCTCTCTCTCTCTCTCTCTCTCTAACCTCTCTCTCTCTAACCTGTCTCTCTCTCTCTCTCTCTCTCTCTCTCTCTCTCTAACCTCTCTCTCTCTCTCCCTCTCTCTCTCTCTCTCTCTCTCTCTCTCTCTCTCTCTCTCTAACCTGTCTCTCTCTCTCTCTCTCTCTCTCTCTCTCTCTCTCTCTCTCTCTCTAACCTCTCTCTCTCTCACCTCTCTCTCTCTCTCTCTCTCTCTCTCTCTAACATCTCTCTCTCTAACCTCTCTCTCTCTCTCTCTCTCTCTCTAACCTGTCTCTCTCTCTCTCACCTGTCTGTCTGTAGGGGCGTAGGCTGTATCTTCTATGAGATGGCGACAGGTCGACCTTTGTTTCCTGGTTCCACGGTGGAGGAGGAGCTTCACTTCATCTTCAAACTACTCGGTAAGAACCAATCAGCATCTGGCTTTGTTTCCTGGTTCTGTTTACAAACTCATAAAGTGTGATGTCAATGTGACATCACCTCATCATCATAGGGTTGTGTCTTAAACATAGTCACCATGGTAACAGCAGGTACAGTTTCAAATGAGTGAGTGAACAGAGAACGTGTGTGTGTGTGTGTGTGTGTGTGTGTGTGTGTGTGTACAGGTACACCCACAGAGCAAATCTGGTCTGGGATCAGTTCTAATGACGAGTTTGTGACGTTCAAGTTTCCTCAATACAGAGCAGAGAGACTGAGTGACCACACCCCAAGGTACACAACTACACAACACAACTACACAACACAGCTACACAACACAGCTACACTGACGACCCTCTGACCCCAGTTACACTCGGCTTTAGCATCTTCCTCAGAGATCCGATCCCACTTTGCCAGGGACCTTCCTCACTGAGTGAAATGACCACGATTCTCTAAATGATAAAGAAAGAAGCTTCAATGTTGGTTTAGTGTAAGTGGAGTCTGATTTTCTCTGAACCCTGGTTCTCCTGGTTCTCCTGGTTCTCCTGGTTCTCCTTTCCTAACTCCTTACGTCTTCTCCCTCATATCTTTCCTTGACCTCGTGACTTTTTCCATCGGGGTCAAGGAATAGTGGTTAGGAAAGATCTGAACGCACAGGAAGCAACAACAAAAAACAAACAAAATAAAGACAAATGAAATTAGACTGAAATGCTTAAATAATAAAACTTTAAAATAGTCATTAAAGAAAACTAAAGTAATAATAATAATTATGAAAATTATATTCAGAAATAGGTGTCACTTCTCTTCGGTTTGTGTGTGTGTGTTTTTTCAGGCTCAGCAGTGAAGGAGTGGAGCTGTTGTCAAAATTCCTGCAGGTCAGTGAACGTGTCACAGATGGGATGTGACATCATCATAATAAATAATAACATTAAAGTTATATTGTCATTAATAACAATAACAATAACAACATATTTTTGAATTGTTAGTTTGAAGGGAAGAAGAGGATCTCTGCTGAAGACGCAATGAGTCATCAATACTTCAGTAACCTTGGAAACAGAGTGACGAAGCTTCCTGACAGTAAGTTTCATCACAACCTTTGACCCTGAGTTCTGTGATGTCACCACAGATGATGTCATCATGAGGTCACTGTCATTTCAGCAATGTCGATTTTCAGTTTGTCTGAGATTCACCTGGAAAAAGAGACAAAGAGAACGATGACAACACACCCACCGGACACAGGTAACACACACACACACACCGGACACAGGTAACACACACACACACACACCGGACACAGGTAACACACACACACCCACCGGACACAGGTAACACACACACACCCACCGGACACAGGTAACACACACACACACACACACAGGTAACACACACACACACACACACTGGACACAGGTAACACACACACACACACACACACACACCTGACACAGGTAACACACACACACACACACACCTGACACAGGTAACACACACACACACCTGACACAGGTAACACACACACACACACACACACACACACACACACACACACACACACACACACACACCTGACACAGGTAACACACACACACACACACACACCTGACACAGGTAACACACACACACACCTGACACAGGTAACACACACACACACACACACACACACACACACACACACACACACACACACACACACACACACACACACACACACACACACACACACACACACACACACACACACCTGACACAGGTAACTCCCAATCAATATCCTCATCAGGTTCGTTGAGCAGCTCCTCTGGAGCTTTTGAGCTCATCACAAAGTTTCCATGACAACAGGTTCACATCTTCTGAGGCTGAAGTTCATGTGACCGGACTGAAAGCTCCAGAACTTCTGCTCACTGACCTTCAGCTGAGATAAAGTTTCAATTACATACAAAGACAATTCTTAAACGTGTTGGAGTAAAATAAAGTTTCTTTCTATCCAGCAAACAGTCCGACCAGGAGGCGGAGTCTTCTCCTCTGACATCATCATGGGCAGAGTCAATGGTTATGACATCATCGGGGGCTCGGTTTTCTCAAAGGACAAACAAAGGGAAACTGGCCGAACAGGAAGTCTTTTTTTGCTGCAGGAAACAGGAAGTGAAACAAAAGAACAAAACAAACAAACAGTTGTTTATCTAGAGAAGAAGAAGAAACTGTCAATCACAACTTTCATCTGACCAATCAGAACAGAGCTTCAGTTCTGATGATGTAATAACTGAAAGATGATGGAGTGAATTCTGTCTTCCATCGTCACTGATTTAAAACAACCGTTATGATGACATCATCATCCCGTTAATGATGACATCACAAACAACAGATGTTTGTGACTCTTCAGCTGCTTGGTTTTGTTTTCAAGTGACAGAAACACATCACAACACGACAGATCAACACTGATCAACACAGATTAAATTAGGACTTGTATTGAAACATTATTTTTGTAGATCTGTTTCTCATCAGTTTCACTGACACCTGGCGTCCAGGTGTCAGTGGGTGGAGCCTATTCACTGTCCATCACTTTCAGGTCATTTAGCTTTTTCTGTCTGAATTTTGTTTTCTTGAAAAGTTTTTATTTTTCAGTTAGAAGCTTAAATTAAATTGTTTTTAAAGTTACTGTTGTGAACTTTTCAAAATGTGAATGAATATTAGCAATATAAAATAATTGATGAGACAGAAATGATCAGTGTTATTAATGACGTGTTTTTAATCTACTGTAAAACTGTCACATGTTTGTTTATATGTGAGAATTTAGAAATAATCTTTATATTGTTTCAGTGGATCCACTTGATTCAACAGAACAAAAAAAAAATAATAATAACCTGTACAAATCTGAAATACTGAGTAATTCGTGTTTAGTTTAAATCAACAATCGGGAACAAGTTACGATCGTTGTGTTGAATATGAAAACGGCATCAATGATCTTATCTCTAACATTTAAACGTTTCTATTTGTTATTATGAAAATATTTAAATTCACTGAGATTCAGAGAAAAACTGTGAATCTGGATTTTTCAGATTTTTTTCTCTGAATCAGATTCTGTTTTTGTGATTGACACGTGTTTAAGGAAGTAATGTCACAGGGGGCGGAGTCACCATGAAGCATCACATGTTTTTGTTGTTAGTTAATGAAAGACTGTTGAATGTAACTGGTCAGTATTTAAAACTCAACAAGAGTTAACGTTAATAATGTGATTTACTTTTAAATCTGCTGACACACAGTTTAACTCTAACCTGAGAAAACTCGTAAACACTAAATCCTGTTTCATTTCAGTCAGATTGAAGAAATCCTCTGAGTGAATTATCACAAAGTTTATATTTTAAGAATAATCAGAAAAAAGATTAATGTCCGGACGTGTTCAATGTTTTACATGTTTAGAAGAAATCAAACGTGTTGGTTTGGCATCCACTTTGATCCAGATGCTGTTTTTTTGTAAATTTACTGATGAGCTTTGTTTAGGTATTAAAATACCAAAGTTATCTGCAATATACTGCAATGCATGATGGGATTCTTCCAGATAACTGCTATGCTGTTTTTTTCTTTGAACTTTCTTCCGTCTGACAAAAAGCACTGAAACGTATCTGATGCTATAACTGATCTGATACTTGAAATATTCATGTATGGAAATGAAAATTAAATCCTTTGACTGTGTACAACTGTTTACGACATGTATTCTGGATATATTTACACTATTCAGTTTGAATATAAATTAAAATTCTTTATTTATTCTCAATGTTTGCTCTAAACGTTTTGATTAAATCACATTCAAACTGTCGCCGGTTCCACAGTAATGATCCATTTCACCATAATGTGTCGTCGTACAGACACATGAGCAGATTCCACATCTCAACTCAATCACGTTTTATTTGTATATTTTCACTAATCCCAATTAGTCTCATTGGGTTTAACGAGGTGGGACGTCCTCCGTTGTTTACCCTCAGCAGGAGGGAGGAGACACGTAGACGCCTCACAGAGAGGATTCTTCTCTGGGATCCTGTGAATTCTGTTTTATATTAATCACATGATTTCATGAACCACTTCAAAGAGTCTGAGCTTCAGTCAATGACGAGTCCGGTGAGAGTAAGACTGAAACCAGGAGGTGGTGGAGGGTTCGTTGTCAGGGGGAGTGGCCCCCAGAGGGAGTGGCCCCAGAGGGAGTGGCCCCAGGGGGAGTGGCCCCAGAGGGAGTGGCCCCATGGGGAGTGGCCCCAGAGGGAGTGGCCCCAGGGGGAGTGGCCCCATCGGGAGTGGCCCCAGGGGGAGTGGCCCCAGAGGGAGTGGCCCCATCGGGAGTGGCCCCGAGGGGGAGTGGCCCCCAGAGGGAGTGGCCCCAGAGGGAGTGGCCCCAGAGGGAGTGGCCCCATCGGGAGTGGCCCCCAGAGGGAGTGGCCCCAGAGGGAGTGGCCCCATCGGGAGTGGCCCCATGGGGAGTGGCCCCCAGAGGGAGTGGCCCCAGAGGGAGTGGCCCCAGAGGGAGTGGCCCCTGGGAGGGTCTCCTAGTCCTGCCAGGGGAGGGGGTAGAAGTCCCCTCTGAAACAGCCACTTAGAACTTAGAACAGCCTGACCTGGAAACTGCCTCATGACACTAAGACGCTTCTGATTCGTCACTGTAGGAACATCATCATGTGTATTAATGTATTTACTTTACAAATAAACACCAATAAATATTAATGGTAAGATAAAGTCAGATTGTTCTGTGTGTATGTGTGTGTGTGTGTGTGTGTGTGTGTGAGTGTGTGAGTGTGTGCGTATTATGGTCTATAAATAGAGTGTATTGTTCTCAGCTCACCCTGCTGTGTGTGTGTGTGTGTGTGTGTGTGTGTGTGTGTGTGTGTGTGATGTTATGTATAAATTGTAAGTATGTATATCTGACCAATGAATGTTGTCATTGTTCTCGATCATGTTTCCATAACAACAGGTGCTGTTCTGGTCGGTGCTGCCTATGGTCAATGTGTATTTTAAATGTGTGTGTGTGTGTGTGTGTGTGTGTGTGTGTGTCTGTGTGTTTGCAGAGCTTCCATTAGGATTTTGGAGCTTTGCTCTGGAGCCTTGGTGGAATGCAGCCCATAGTTGTTGCCTGACCAGACCAGTCACCAGGTCCTGTGTGTGTGTGTGTGTGTGTGTGTGTGTGTGTGTGTGTGTGTGTGTATTTTGATCGATTCCCTCCAGCTGTTCTCTGAGTGACCCGGTGAAGGAGCTGAACCCAGTTTGGTTGAGACTAATTTACAACGATTATTATTCAGATTCTAATCAGTTTAGACCAAATGAAAAAACCTCAAACTGAATGAACTTTAACCCGAATCCATTGAAATCTGCAGTTTTAACTTTTTCATAAACCGATCAAAAAGAGAACCTGTTCAGTGTTTCACCTGATCTCTCTCTGGCTGCTGTCGTTCTCCACGTGTCTCTGTCTCATGATACATGAGGATCAATGTTTCACTTCCAGAGCTGAACTCTCTCTGAACATTACCGGCCAACTCAAGTGAAGAATCAGGAACAAATAAGAGGACGTTTCAGAAATATCATCACATATTCAGCTGTTTTGATTAAACGTGTCACAAACCACGAGTTGTATTTGAAGTTATATCACATTCTCTTTAGCCCTGGTTTGCTCTCCTGTTACATCCCATCAGCTTCCTGCAGAGCTGGAGCTGAAAGAGGCTGAACAACTGAGTTCATGATGATTCTGTGGGTTCTTCATAACGCACCAAATTAATTTGACTGCTGGAGATGATTTACTCTTCTAGAGATTAAACAAGTTCTTTAATTAAAATGAACCTGCAGCTATTTTGGAAATCAATCAAAAAGTGAAACATTCGACACATTCTCGGGTCGAGCCGCTCGTCCTGATCCTGCAGAGCAACAAACTGAGCGACCTTCAGGTTTTAGACCCAGTTACACATTTGTCACTGGGAATTCTGGGAAGTTGGGATTTCTGATTTGTGAATATGGGCTAAACAAATAAAATGTCATGAAGGAAATGACGAAATTTCAGTTTGAGGATTATGGAAAACATTGTGTAAGAACATCTGTGTGTGTGTGTGTGTGTGTGTGTGTGTGTGTGTGTGTTTAGCATTATGGAGCTTGAGAGGACAATGTCACGGCTCCTGTGGCGTCTCTCTGTTGTTAAGCTAAAATAAATTTATAGCGTCGCCCATTGTTCTGGGATACACTGTGTGTGTGTGTGTGTGTGTGTGTGTGTGTGTGTGTGTGTGTGTGTGTGTGTGTGTGTGTGTGTGTGAGGACCACTCTTTTAGGCTGTAGGATCGAGGACATTCTGTTCAATCTGATTACAAATGTGTGTGTGTGTGCTCTGGTATGACGGGTGTGTGATTTGCTGTCCAGCTCAAATGTAAGAGGATTTATATTCTATTCTTTTGGTATTAACACTGTGCACAAGGGCTGAGTGTGTGTGTGTGTGTGTGTACATACATACATACATACACACTCACACATGCAAATACACACACACATGCAAACACACACACTCACACACACACACACTCCCACGTGCACATACACACACACACTCACACACAAGTACACAAACTCATAAATATCAGGCCTCTAAATGTGTCAGATTTTTTGATCAAGTTCTATGAAAGTTCCTGGATCCACCAACATTTAATGAGCTGACATCAACCAATCAGGAGTCAGTCTCAGCTGTCAATCATGACGTCTCAGCCTCTTTTTAAATCATCAAATACGTCATTAAAACCAAACTGATCAGAAACACTTGAACAAACATCAGTGAGATAAGAACGAGCTGAAATGACAGAAACATCTTTGGTCCATGTCCCATCTACTAACATGGAGGAGGTGGGGTTTATGACCTATACTGCGGCCGGCCACCAGGGGGCGATCCAGAGGCTTTGGCTTCCCTTTTGGGAGCTGTCATGTCGTCCATCTTTATCTGCAGTCTGCAGTAAAACACTTAGTTTAGGTGTTTTTGCAAATTTCTGATTGTTTTATTACTTTTTAACATTATTTTATATATATTTAATATTATCATTATTGAATAACTGTTAATGAACGATGATTATGATTCATTCTTTTGTACATTGAGACCATTAATCGTCCTGATGTAGAATAATGAAGACACATCACTATTATCGCCACAGAGAACCTGATAATTCACGGTATGTCTGATATAAATATCCACAGTCGTACGTTGTGATCTGTCGACAGCTGCTGTGAAGCTGTTTCAGAACCTGGCGTCTCCTCCTCTCGTCCTCACGCTGGAAAGGTCCAATGAGTGTTGGACACACATTTCTCGCGAGTTGTGGTTCGAGCGTTCAGCAGCTTCATGTTTCTGTCAACACGTAATCCTGAATCTACAAATATTATGTATCTGCCCCCTGCTGTTTGTTATTGGAACTGTCTTTTTAGTGTTAATTTATGAGTTAAAGTTAAATAAAACTAATGTCCTGCAGTGAATCTGCCTTCTTCTGTTGAAGCTTAAAAAAAATAGTTCATTTAAAGGCTGCAGTTTTGTTTTATCTCAGTTTGTTTTATCTTCCCTGATTTTGATTTAATGTTAATTTTCTGTGACCATTTATAACAAATCTATTTGGAATCTAATGACTTTATGACTATGAATACAGATTCATGTTTTTATTTGTTGAGGAACTTCACCTCATAAATAAAAGTTGAGAGAACAAATAAAAAAAAGATGCCGATACAAAGCACCAAAGCTCAAGAGGAGAACAAACATCGTAAACGTGACAAAAGGAGGATTTGTTAGAGGTCTGCAAAATATGTGTGTGTGTGTGTGTGTGTGTGTGTGGTGTGTGTGTGTGTGTGTGTGTGTGTGCTGCAGGTTGTGTTATTAAGGGTGTGTGAGTCAGTTTTTAAGCTTCACACAAAGTTATCCTGGATTAGAGAGAATCAGCTGGAGAGACAACTGGAGGGAGAGCGAGGGATGGATGGAGGACAAAGAGACGGAGGGAGAGAGCTTCACATAAAACAGAGAGAAACAAACAGAGAGTTACATGTTTGGTTCCTTTCCAAGAGAAAGTCAAAGCTCTCGGTCGATCCCCCGCTCGTCCACTGGAGGCAGCTGGCGGCTGCGGAGGTGTGGAGGGAGAAATATAAACTTTATTTAACAATAAATAAATCCAACAATAAAAGACAAATAAGTGTTTGATATTTGATAAGTAAGAGAACAACACTAAAACTAAAACTGCACTTGTGTAAAAAAACTGGTCTTTGATGACTTTATTTTGCACTTTGCTGTTTTTCTGTTTTAAATATTTTTTTTAAACTTGGGTAAAGTTTTATATCCAACTGTTAATTTTTGAAAATATATTGTTAAATTAATCTACATTATAGATTAACTATATTTAATTTAATTTTTGTTAAAAAGGACATTTCTGGTTTATTACCACCAGAGAAGCTGGGTCCTGACTCGGGGGCGTCGTCCTGACTCGGGGGCGTCGTCCTGACTCGGGGGCGTCGTCCTGACTCGGGGGCGTCGTCCTGACTCGGGGGCGTCGTCCTCCAGAGGCTGAAGGCGGATCCGGGTCCGAACCTTCAGGCACGAGCATCACGGGCGTCCCCAGTCACAGCACCATCACCGTGGGTCTGTCCCATTTCAGAGACTCCTTCAAACATGGCAACAACAAATGTGTTATCCCAGGATTTGTTGTGCGTCGTGATGAAGCCAATAAGCTAATGAACTAATGATCTATGGGGGGGGCTGAGCTGCAGTAATTGCAGCCGCTCGAAGTTGCAGAGATAAGGGCGGGGCCGGCTGTGACCTGATTCAGGGGACGCAGCTCACGTTCAACACTTTGTCCATCATTTCTAAACCTGGTTAACCAAATGGTCATTAATACAAAAACAGACCTAATGAAGAAGGAAACAATTTAACTTTTAGAAACACTTCCCTCAGACATGATGTCTCTACACTGAGTTTCATCCTGTTGTCGTGATTAGATGCAGATTCTCCATCAGAAACACAAAGACAGAGGGAGCGTGAGATTTCAGTCGATAATTAATCTGTTAACAACTTTACATCGTAGATATAATACAATTTAAACAAAAGAAGTAATGAACAATCCTGGTTTAAACAGGAGAGGATGGAGTGAGGGAGAGGTGGAGGTCTGATGACCATAGATGGATGGATGAGTCCATGAGAGAGAAAGAGAGAAGTATGGAGCGACGTGGTGGCTCAGCTTCCATAGATAGACCGGATACAGTAGCTGAGACAGAGGATGAGCACATGTGGCTTTAGTTTTGCCTCTCTGCTTCATTTTGGAATTCCATGACGACCCCATCAGGCCTTTTATGACCGTCCACTGACACCAGCCCCACCAATCAGCTGCAGCGGAGGAGGTCACATGCTGCGGCGACCTTTACAGAGAGGTTATAAAGTGAGGCGAGGCTCTGTTCTATGTTCTTCAGAACTTCCTCACGTATCGTGCTGCAGCAGAGACACTGAATCCACCGCGAGCTTCGGACCAGAACAACCTGACACAGTGAGTACACAGGAATCTGACTCCTCCATCACGTCCACCTCACAAAGTCTCTGAAGACGACAGCATCCGCGAGTCTCAGCGAGGGAAACCGTCCAGAGCGGCGAGGTTAGAGAAGATCCAGAGTCTGATCAGGAATCAAAAAACTGCAGCTGCAAAATCCAAACCTGTCAAATTTATACAACAAAGGCCCAAGAAGTTGGTGATATTTAGAAATACAAAGATGATGCATGACAAACTGCTGCAGCTGCATTATCTTCAGTTTCTCTACGACCTCAATGATTCAGCACTGAATTAACATCATTAGCTTAAATTATGAATTAGTATTTGTGACGTTTGAGTGAAATCTGAGCTGATCTGCTGCATCAAGTCAGATTTGATTGACACAAACAAACAATCACAAACACCTGAAGTTGTCAGATTGAATTTGAAAGCTGTTTAATCCTCATCAGAACTCAGAGGTTTGTGATATCGACTGTATCTAATAATCTATCTTTATAATATCTGTCTATGTTCTGCTCAGATGATGCATTTTATTAAATAACGTTATGATTAGGGATGTTTATAATTAACCACTGATCTACAATAAGAGTTTCCAGTTACACAGTATATATAGTTCGATATAGATATGTGTACATATTAATCTGCATTGCTGGGACGATCTGTGTGAAAGCGTCTATGTGCTGTTGTTTCTGAATCAGGTTATTAACTGTGATTGTTTCATGAAGATAATGTCTTCATCTGTTTGTGTCTTCATCTGTTTGTGTCTTCATCTGTTTGTGTCTTCATCTGTTTGTGTCTTCATCTGTTTGTGTCTTCATCTGTTTGTGATTCCAACTTAAGACCTGATCCCAAAGAGCCAACATCTGCTGTCTGACAGTAAATATCACTGGTTATATTTACTGTGAGGATTTGTGTGGCGGTTGTGTCCGTGTGCGACGGAGGCTCAGGCATGAAAAGACAATAATACAGGGAGAGTCTGCTGTGGCAGCTGCTCTGAGGTCCGGAGGAATGTGTGGAGGTGACTGGGAAACGGCTGCTGGGCCAGTTCGCTGGTTGGTCTTCACGCAGAAGCTAAATAAAGATTCTCAGTGAAAGAGACAAACAGCGATTTGGCTTTTTGACGTTTGAAGATGTTAATAATAATTCTGCTGATGAACAGTTTCTATACTGAATCAAAGCCTGATGAATTTGATCCATTGTTTCCAAAACTGTCAAAACTCATCAATTTACGGACAAATACTCAAATACTGCAGCAGCAAGTGTACAATGCAATGTAACACTATATATATGATTGTCCAGCTGGACGTTTGGTGATTGGTCAAACACGTCCAACATGTGTAGGAAGTGTCTCCGTCCTCACTTTACCTGTCCTCATAAGGGGGCGTGTCAGACGAGCTACTGGGCGTGGACTACGCAAAAACATGACGTCACATGACATCACAACGATGTTAAAGGTTCCTGTTGAGGAGAGAAACACTAAACACACAAGTTGTGGTCTTTGCACAAAGTGCTTCCACACAACTGTGGTTTTGAAATCAAACGTCTGCACCTTTAACGAATCCTCTTGTGCTCAGATGTCTCGGTTCCTGGATTTGGACGAGTTTGGAGAAGCTGCTCGCTTCATTCGTCTCACCAACCTGGAGCAGCTGGCTGCGATGGCCCAGGCTTATGATGGTATGACACATTCATATTTATTCATATTCACTGTACATATCTTCATTTTAAATTAACCTCAGAACTGTGGGTTTCTACCTGTTTCTATTTAAAGCTGCATTTCAACCAAAATACCGACAAAGTTGAGACCCAGGAACGTTTTTCAAGAACTCAGAGGTTGTGTCTGAAAACTACACAACAACACCGAGGCTGTGATAACTGTAATGTACAGGCAGCATTAGTGCGACGCTGTACATTACACTGTAAGAATTCACGGAGCAGATTCAAATCGTGTTGATGTCGACGTTGAAAAAGAGACAAACACTTCAAAATGAGATAAAACGCTGGACTTGACCGTCCCAGTTCGAAGGTTCCTCCGATGGCGGTGGACAGATGTGTCCGTCCAGAGCGAACATGGCTCCACCGGCTGGATCCTTCCCGGTCCAACGTTTCCCATGATTCATTGCGTTCTCTGATTAACTGTTCAAAGAGGCGAAAACGTCAGAAGAATTTATCTTTAAGTGTTAATACTGAACCGAACAGCTTGACGTTAAAACATCTTTTCAACGTTTCTAAACAATCAAAGTTCCCACAGAGGTTCTTAGATCCTGTGGTCGAAATGTAGCTTGTGTGTTTGTTTGTGTGTTTGTTTGTGTGTAGAAATAAAAATAAGTGTGATTCTTTTCTCTCAGGTACGAAGCGTGTCTGGATGCCGGACGAGACTGAAGCGTATGTTGAAGTGGAGCTGAAAGAAGTGAATGGAGACAAGTCCACTGTGGAGACCAAGGACGGACGGGTGGGTTAGTCAGTCAGTTAGTTAGTCAGTTAGTCAGTCAGTTAGTCAGTCAGTCAGTCAGTTAGTTAGTTAGTCAGTTAGTCAGTCAGTCAGTCAGTCAGTCAGTCAGTTAGTCAGTCAGTCAGTCAGTTAGTTAGTTAAACAATTTAATAACAATCACAGGTTTCAGTTTAATGCTGCTCTCTGCGTTTCTCCACATTTATTGGGGAACTGAACTGACTCTTACGTATTAATGATAAACTAATAATCATCATTATGTTGCACTGATCTTTGTATTGATCTTCACACATTGGTCATGTGATCTTCAACCTGGTTGTTTCCTGTGTTTCAGTTTCTGATCGTGAAAGGAGACGACCTCCAGCCCATGAACCCTGCGAGGTTCGACATGTTGGAGGACATGGCCATGTTGACTAATCTGAACGAAGCTTCTGTCCTTTTCAACATGAGGAGAAGATACAGCATGTGGATGATCTACGTACGTATCTGAGTGAACGTCACCGCCCCGACACACTGTCCTTATTCTCACTGTGTGTGTGTGTGTGTGTGTGTCTGTGTGTGTGCAGACCTACTCGGGGCTGTTCTGTGTCTGTGTCAATCCGTACAAGTCGCTGCCGGTCTACTCTCGTCAGGTGGTAAGGGCCTATAAAGGAAGGCGGCGCACAGAGACTCCGCCCCACATCTTCTCCATCGCCGACAACGCCTACACCGACCTGCTGCAGAGTGAGTCTGATTCGACCTTTGACCTCTAACGTTGATGAGGCGTCCTGACCTCACCCGGGGGGGTCAGGCGAGAATTTAATTATCCCACTATTGTCCTATCATGTGGTCATTCAGACGACATATTACCCAGAAGTCACTGCTCTACTCGGAGCTCTTCTGTTCCTCTGCTGGTTTTATTTCATGGCTTCGTTCTCCTCCACAGATCGAGAGAACCAGTCGATGCTCATCACGTGAGTCTCGACCGCAACAGGAGCATTGTTTAAAAGAAGAATGAACCTGTTACATACATTTTTAGTACTTTTCGTTTTTCAGTGATTTTTCTACCTGGACCTGAATGACAATGCATCTGTGTTGTGTGTTGTTGTGTGTTGTTGTGTGTTGCTGTTGTCAGAGGTGAGTCTGGTGCAGGGAAAACAGTCAACACTAAGAGAGTGATTCAGTATTTCGCCATCATCGCTTCTCTGGGAGAAAATGTGAAGAAAGGAGTGAGTCACCTCAACATCTCTTCTCTCTTCACTGTCTCCCTGTATTTTATATATTAATATGAAATTGTATTTTATATAAAACACTGAGTCACATAATGAAACTGTTCTTCTCCGTCTCTGTGTGTTCAGGGATCTTTGGAGGACCAGATCATTGAAGCTAATCCGGCTATGGAGGCGTTCGGCAACGCAAAAACCATCCGAAACGACAACTCCTCTCGTTTTGTGAGTTTCGTGAGGACTGAGGCTTCGTCACTGATGAAAGTTTAATATTTATTATTGTATGGTAACGAGTGTGTGTTTGTGTGGCAGGGAAAGTTCATCAGGATTCACTTCGGGACGACAGGGAAGCTGGCGTCTGCCGACATCGACATTTGTGAGTTTTTAATCAACTTCGGATTCTCTACAACAGCTCTGGAAAAATTGAATTTGTTAAAAGTTGATGTCTCGGCTGTTTCTGGATGTTTGTGTGTTTTTATTTGTGTAGCACCCCCCCACTGCCAAGGACCTGAAACTGCAATACAATACAATAACATTCATATTTTAAACATTTTCAAGTAGCAAGGGAATAGGCCTAACATTTTGATTTAGATTTTTTTATATATTTTTGATTTCATTTCAGAATAATCAGTGTATTTTCTGCAGCCTATTTGATGCACAAATTTACAATGTGATGAAAATAATGTAACTTGTGACCTGAAAGGATTTTAAAGGTCGTAATAGTGGATTAGATATTATCAAGTTTACTGCCTGTTGTTTTCTTAAATGTAGTAAAACTGGTTTAAAATGACAGAAATCAGAAATCTTGCAGCTCTGCATTTATCATGATTCTATTTCCATCGTGCCTGAACGGTCAGATACTAAAATAAAACCTAAGTCGTCCATTTGTTCAATTTGATCAGATCTTCTGGAAAAATCCAGAGTCGTGTTCCAACAGCCCGGAGAGAGGAGCTACCACATCTACTACCAGATCCTGTCCAATCACAAACCAGAGCTACAAGGTAACCCCGCCCACTGATATAACCTGTCCAATCACAAGCCAGGATCACCACCTACAAATAATGTTATTAATCTCATTAACATTCACTGATATTCATATTTTTATATCAAAACTTACTGAACAACTAAAAATCAGAACCAATCACGGGTCAGTCTGAGCTGTCAATCACGATGTCTCAGCTCGTTTGTATATCATCAAATAATTCAAACTAAACTGATCAGAAACATGAACAAACATCAGTTTGATAAGAACGACCTGAAATGACAGAAACCTTCTTTGACAAACATTTATTTATCGTGGATTTGGATTTTTTAGTTGGACCAAACTAAAAAAGTCTGCTCACATGGAGGAGGCGGGACCTGTACTGCAACCAGCCACCAGGGGGCGATCCAGGTGCTTTGTTATTGAGATGCTGTAATATTTGTGCTTGTGGGTTGTTGCAGACATGTTGCTGGTGACCACCAACCCCTACGACTACCACTTCTGCTGCCAGGGTGAGACCAAGGTGGACAGCATCAACGACGGGGAGGAGCTGAAGCTCACTGACGTAAGTAACCTTTGACCTCAGAGAGACGCACAGGCCCCGACGTCACGCTAACCCTGACCTCTGACCTCTGCCTGTGTGCAGCACGCCATGGACACGCTGGGCTTCACTCCTGAAGAGAAGTACGGCTGCTATAAGATCGTTGGCGCCATCATGCACTTTGGTAACATGAAGTTCAAGAAGAAACAGAGGGAGGAGCAGGCCGAGGCCGACGGCACCGAGAGTAAGAGCAGCCTCAGGAGAGCTGTGGATACACAACACTGCAGGAAGACACACAAAACACACAAACATGGAGACACATCTGTCCAATATTCATCTTATCTCATCATTAAAGAGGTTTTTCCATCTGGCACTCACACATAGACACAAACTGTTTTTTATCTGTCATTTATTTGGCTGTTTTCACTTGGATTTAAAAGTCTGATCGGGGAAGTGGCGTCAAATAATAATAACAGGCTCTATTTTCCAGTCTCGTCTTTTTCGCCAATCAAACATGAATTGAATTGAAGTCGGTCAAAATCATTAAAGACATCTGTTATTTATTTACCACGATATTTATGAATGTGTTTTTGTCACTCTTAAGTTTTAAACATCATGAAATAAAGTCCCTGTACCTGAGAATTCAAACTGTAAGTCACTGTACATCCATTCCTGTTGACTGTTATATTATACTGTGTAAAAGTACATGACGTGTGTTGTGTGTAGGTGAGGATAAGGCAGCCTATCTGATGGGCATCAGCTCTGCCGACCTGCTGAAGGGCCTCCTGAACCCCCGCGTCAAGGTCGGAAACGAGTTCATTGTGAAAGGACAAACTGTGGAACAGGTAACCAGATCTTTTTCATACTCTGTCACACTAACTTTAAAACACTGAGTCCATCTGCTGATTGTATTTGCTTGTCTCTGTGCAGGTTAACTTTGCAGTTGCAGCCCTGGCTAAGGCCACGTACGACCGCATGTTCAAGTGGTTGGTGAGTCGTATCAACTCGTCCTTATACACCCCGCTGCCTCGTCAGTACTTCATCGGAGTCCTCGACATCGCCGGCTTCGAGATCTTTGAGGTAAAGAAGAGAGAAGGACAGAAACATCCCGTCGAGATACAAAAGTTCCTTCAAATACAAAATATCTATAGATTTCTGGATTTAAATCCTGTGTTTACTGTGCAGGTGTAGAACTGGTTAGTCCTGGAGCTGCATCTCTTAAGTCCTGAATTAGTTTAGTTTTTTTTAGAAGTTGCCTTGTGTTTCTCATCTTTGTCTTGAGCTTGATGTCCTGAGCCCGTTGCTCGGACCGATGATCCTTCATATTTCTACAGGGAAAACATGTCTGTGATGCTGAACCACAAACATGTTTCTGTCTTTCTGCAGTTCAATAACTTTGAGCAGCTGTGCATCAACTTCACCAACGAAAAACTGCAGCAGTACTTCAACCACCACATGTTCATCCAGGAGCAGGAGGATTACAAGATGGAGGGGATAGAGTGGACCTTCATCGACTTCGGTTTGGACTTACAGGCCTGCATCGACCTCATAGAGAAAGTGTGTTTGTGTGTGGGCAAACAAATCTGCAGTCATATCGTTGAATAAAGGTTTAGCATCGCCTTTATGAAAATAATCCCTGATTCTGTGTGTAGCCCATGGGTATTCTGTCCATCATGGAAGAGGAGTGTATGTTCCCCAAGGCCACGGACCAGAGCTTTAAAACCAAACTCTATGACAACCATCTGGGGAAGTCGCCCAACTTCCAGAGGCCAAGGCTGGACAAGAAGCGCAAATATGAGTCGCACTTCGAGGTGGTTCACTATGCTGGAGTGGTGCGTATCAGCCCATATCGTTCCTTTGCACCAGTTGAATTGTTAATACAGATGCGTTGATTGATAGAAAAACAAGTAAATATGAATGTTTTTGCAAACTGATCCATTACAGCGGACATGTCTCCATCACATCTTCTGTGACAATCATTGGTGAAATTAAAGTAAACATGCAGTTTATGATTTTGGAGGAGCCATAAGAAATATCTCCATGTTGAATATGGACAGACGTAGAAATTACGTTACAATTACTGTTCTGCTATTGTTCTTTTTGTACCAACACTTCCAGATATGAAAGAGTTTGATTCCAGAACTAAAAGTTAGATTTTTCCACTACATCTGAAGAACTGTGAAGGTTCAGCAAAGCACAATAACGATGTATTTTTTATTTTGAAGAGCTTGATACACAAAAGAACAAAAATGACATGGCGTCCCTCAAGGCTCTATGCTCGGGCCTCTTCTTTTCAGGATCTTTAGGCTCCCACTAGCTAAGATTACGGAAACAACCCAACATCACAAGATGGAATAGATTCAAAGAGAAACTAATCTGTGTTTTGATTTTAGGTGCCGTACAACATCACAGGCTGGCTGGATAAAAACAGAGATCCTCTGAATGAGACGGTGGTGGTTCTGTTCCGGAAATCCTCCAACAAGCTGATGGCTAAACTTTTTGAGAACTACATCACCACTGAGATGGGTAAATAGACAAAGATTTCCCACAGGTTCAAGTACTTCACAAAACCCAGAGGCTGCAAATGTGAAAAAATAAATAAATATAGATAATATAATATAAATAAAGAAAGAGGTGTGAGGTGACACTGTGGACGAATAGTAAACTGTTTGTTTGTGATGTGGTTTCAGCCTCTGATCCGAAGTATGAAACCAGACACAGGAGGAAAGCAGCTTCCTTCCAAACAGTTTCACAGTTACACAAGGTGAGCTGTTGCAGAACATACTCACAACAGATTACAGTACGTTTGGGTTTTGGTTCTTCAACAACCTCCTCGACTGGCTGTGATTGGTTGAGACTCTCGACACTCGACCCACCTCATAGAAGTCTACAGCTCTTTGTCTTTGTGTGTTTGAATCCAGGAGAATCTTAAGAAGCTGATGGCGAACCTCCGCAGCACTCAGCCTCACTTCGTCCGCTGCATCATCCCCAACGAGACCAAGACTCCAGGTAACCAAACACCCAGTGGGGAGGCGTCATGTTTTCAGGTTGTCTGTCCGTCCGTCTCATTCTTGTATCGCCTTGAGGGAATTCCTTCGTGGACGATCTGGAGATGACCCTGGTCAATATGAGGAAACAAAACATATTTAGCCTGAAACTGCACTGGTTGGTGGAGGCAGAGAGCTGCAGTAGAGATCTTCTTGATGCTGTTGCTGGAGATGATTCAGGTGTTTCCATGTGATTTCCAGGTGTGATGGATCCTTTCCGGGTCCTCCACCAGCTGAGGTGTAACGGAGTCCTCGAAGGGATCAGGATTTGCAGGAAGGGCTTTCCCAACCGCATCCTGTACGCTGAGTTCAGACAGCGGTGAGTCCGAAACCGAACACAGAAACACAAGCTGCTGTTTCAGTCCGGTCTGTGCGTTGATACCTCGAGTATTTACAGCTGATTTTCAAACCTTCAGTTAATCCATGTGCACGTTTGTCTGGTTTCCAAGTTATCGCATCTTGAATCCTTCTGCGATTCCGGAGGATTCCTTCGTGGACAGCAGGAAGGCCGTGGAGAAACTACTGGGCTCCCTGAACATCGACCACACCCAGTACAAGTTTGGACACACTAAGGTACAACACAGATATTCTGAGTAATCGATTCTGCTGTTACCAGAACTTACTTTAAACATGATCTGTTTTATTCCACTCTGCTCCTCAGGTATTTTTTAAGGCCGGTCTGTTGGGTCTGCTGGAGGACATGAGGGACACTCGTCTGTCTGAGATCCTCACCGTCGTCCAGGCCATGTGCAGAGGGAAGCTGATGAGGAAACAACGAGAGAAGCTGATACTGCAAAGGTCAATATGATGAGGGATCGAGAATCATATCACTCAGAGAGTTTTGTATCCGGTTTATCGACTTAATCCTCCCGGGAAAGAAAAATCTGTGTGTGCTTTCGAGAAATGTCGCCCGTCTGTGATAAAAACACAGTTGTCGTCTTTATTTCTTCTTTTCAGGGAGGCTGTGATAGTGATCCAGTTCAACCTCAGAGCTTTCTTCACAGTGCGGACTTGGCCGTGGATGATGCTGTTCTATAAGCTCCGCCCCCTGCTCAGGAGCGCCCAGGTGGAGAAAGAACTGGCTGCTCTGAACGAAGACTTCACCAAACTCAAAGATGCCTTCGACAGGTCTGTTCACCCGCCCGTCTGTGGGCAGTAAAATCACACTGGGACAATCGTACACGATGGAAGATGTTTGGGTTCTAGTTTGTTCCTCTCCTCGCTCTCTCCTCTTTTCGCTCTGTCACTTTGGTTCGTTGTTTTTCTTCTTCAGGTCGGAGGTGAAGCGTCAGGAGGCCGAGGTGAAGCAGGTGGATCTGGTTCAGGAGAAAAATGACCTGTCTCTGCAGCTCCAAGCTGTAAGTCGCACTGCAACATGCTGAGACATCACAAATCCTCTGTGTCCTCTCACCTTGGGTTTACACCTGGATGTTATTTCGAGGAAAAACATTATTATAAATATAAATGCTGATGTTGTTTTGGCCTGTTAGTAAAATGATAAACAATAATCTGCCTGCAGAGATAAACTCCTGCTTTTAACCACACGAGTCTCGTGTATCCTGCGTCGCTGCTCGGCCCTAAACAGTTGATCAGCCTAAGAAATAACACAATAGATGAATTTGGAATAAAATACATTTTAATAAATCAAACATTTCATAAATCTTGTTCACTAATTAATGTCACGTCATAATTTAATAACTCCTTTAATTAGCTGATCCCTTGTAAACTCATCCTTTCTTTAAAATGTCTAAAATGTATGTTTTTGTCCATCCCATCCACCCAGGAGCAGGACAACCTGTCGGATGCAGAGGACCGCTGCAATCAGCTGATCCAGTCCAAAGTCTCTCTGGAGTCCAAGCTGAAGGAGATGCAGGAGCGGCTGGAGGACGAGGAGGAGCTGACCGCCACACTGACGTCCAAGAAACGCAAACTGGAGGAGGAGACGATATCGCTGAAGAAGGACGTGGACGATCTGGAGATCACCCTGGCTAAAGTGGAGAAGGACAGACACGGACTGGAGAACAAGGTGCGTCAGGTTGAAGACCTTCCGTCTGATGATGTCTGGAGTCGATCAGTTTAAATAATCGTTCCTCTTTCCCTCCAGGTGAAGAACTTGTCCCAGGAGATGTGTGTTCTGGACGAATCGATAGCGTCTCTGTGCAGAGAGAAAGCCGCCCTGCAGGAAGCTCATCAAACGGCTCTGCACGACCTTCAGGGTCAGGAGGACAAATGTAACATGTTGGCCAAAGCAAAAACTCGACTGGAGCAGCAAGTGGACAATGTAAGAAAAGACAAATAGAAACTGTACAAACATAAAATCAGCCTGTGCACGTGATGGTCTAGAACATTTTTAGTTTCCTAACACTCTTCCTATACGTGTTTGCAGTGTTGATATTCCCTCATCTCTTTTACGATGCACTGTTTTAAAGTCCTCTCCTAAAATCTCTCGAGAACCCATTAGAATCTCCCAGAGGGCCACTGGGACCACAGATGGTTTAAAGTGTAGGATCTAAAGTGTTGGTCAGAGGCTCCGTGAGTTGGTTCTCTGGTTTCTTACTGCTGCTCTCCTCTCTTACCTGCAGGTGGAAGGTTCCTTGGAGCAGGAGAAGAAGGTAAGGATGGATCTGGAACGAACCAAAAGGAAGCTGGAGGGGGATCTGAAGCTGTCCGTGGATTCATTGAAGGAACTGGAGATCCAGAAGGAAGAGTTGGATGAGAGACTGAGAAAGTAACTTGTTCATTCAACCATTCAGTAAACGCAGAACTTCTGTCTTAGTTAAAGAATAATTTCTCCACAAGGACTCAACTGATTAGTTTTCTCTTGCTCTTTCCTTGTCTGTGTCTCTTCACACTTCCTAAAGGAAGGACCAAGAGTTGATCCAGCTTCAGTCCAAAATGGAGGATGAGCAGAGTTTGGTGGCTCAGCTTCAGAAGAAAGTCAAAGAGCTTCTGGTTGGTTCAGGCAGATCCAGAATAGGATTTATTTTGCGTCACCACTGCTACGGGAGTGAACTGTGTCTGTGATTGTTCCCCCAGACTCGCATTGAGGAGCTGGAGGAGTCGCTGGAGGCGGAGCGGGCGTGGCGCGCCAAAGCCGAGCACCAGAGGAACGACATCGCCAGAGAGCTGGAGGAGCTGGGAGAGAAGCTGGAGGAGGCGGGAGGAGCCTCTGCTGCTCAGATCGCCCTCAACAGGTCAACACTTACATTAATGCTTCACTGATCAATACCTTTGTATTAACAAGGACATACATTTCTCAGCATTTGGCAGCTACAGCTCATTTATTTTCTCGGAGTTGGTGGAAATGTTCACCATAAAAACTTTAGAAGATGATTATTTGTTGAGCTGTTTTCCACTGTAGCATTTAATCAGCTAAACTCATGTGCCACCGCCCGTTAGCGCTGATTAGCTCTGTGTCCAACAGGAAGCGAGAGGCAGATTTCCTGAAGATGCGGCGGGATCTGGACGAGGCGGGGCTTCACCACGAGACCACGGCCGCCACCTTGAGGAAGAAGCACTCGGACACGGTGGCGGAACTCGGCGAGCAGATCGACAATCTGCAGAGAACCAAACAGAAACTGGAGAAGGAGAAGACGGAGTTCAGACTGGAGGCCGACGACCTGGCTTCTAACGTGGAGCAGCTGTCCAGAGCCAAGGTAAAAACCACTCAAGGATTGAGTGATTACATTTTGGTGGTCAAAGGTCAAGGTCAGGGTGGCAAAATGTTTGGCCTCTTGAACTTCTAAAGTCTGACTTTAGGTGTGTGTGTGTGTGTGTGTGTGTGTGTGTGTGTGTGTGTGTGTGTGTGTGTGTGTGTGTGTGTGTGTGTGTGTGTGTGTGTGTGTGTGTGTGTGTGTGTGTGTAGGGAGCCGTAGAGAAGATGTGCAGGGTTTATGAGGACCAGCTGAATGAGAGCCGGAGCAAAGCTGAAGAGCTGCAGAGACAACTGACAGAAGTCTCCACTCAGAAAGCACGAGCGCAAACCGACATTGGTAGGACACGCACGCGCACACACACACACGCACACACACACACACACACACACACACACACACACACACACACACACACACAAACATGCAGAGATGGCCAAAGATACATCCAAAGGTATTAAATAAACACCTGTATTTTTGTATTTGAAAAAAAAGTAAAAGCACGAAATCACATTGCAAATATATGTACAATATATACATATGTACAAATACATATGTACAATTATAAATTATTAAATTATTATGAATTAAATGAATAAAAACACAGAAACATCTCTGAGATTTCTGACAGAAGGAGGTTGAACTCACCTGACGTTGTTTTTGCAGCTGAATTCAGCCGTCGTCTGGAGGAGCGGGAAGCTATGATTGGTCAGCTTCAGCGCTCGAAGGCGGGGGTTTTCCAGAACTCCGAAGATATGAAGAGGCAGCTGGAGGAGGAGAACAAAGTAACACGGAACCGTCATTTCACTGCTCCACCACCAGAGAGCGTTTGACTCTCAGATCGTAATGAGCTCGTTTCTGTGACGGACTTGTTAAAGCAGCAGGTGGACGTTTGTGTTTCAGGCTCGTGCAGCACTGGCTCACTCTGTGCAGTCGACCCGTCACGACTGCGGCCTCCTCAGAGAGCAGCTGGAGGAGGAGCAGGAGGCCAAGGCTGAACTGCAGAGGGCGCTGTCTAAGGCCAACAGCCAGGTGGTTCAGTGGAGAGCCAAGTACGAGACAGAGGCCGTGATGAGAATAGAAGAGCTGGAGGAAGCAAAGTAAGACCAAGCTGCTGCTGCCCTCACTGTTCAGAGACTGTAAATAAAGATGAAGTAACAGCTCCACAAAGGTGTGTGTATCGCCCCCTGGTGGCTGGATGCAGGTTATAAAACCTGCCTTATTTATGTGTTTAGGGTCGTTCTTATCACACTGATGTAACAGGCTGAGATGAGCTCAGGCTGACTCTGGATTGGTCAGGTGTATGTATGTATGTATTTGTGTTGTCTGAACGATGGCAGGATTCGTATCCAAGATATTTTGGCTTAAATGAAGCAGTATTTTAGATTTAAAATATTTGAACTGAGTTTAAACTGTTTCTTCAATCATGGTCTTTATTTGTGATACATCGGGTTCCATTCAATTAAATTGTGACCCAAAACAACCTGTGGGAAAACGTCATCTACACATCAGATATTAACATGTAGTGATCATAATCCTGCTCCCAGAGGATGATCCCTGACTCTGAGCAGAGAGAGGAGAATCATCTGTTTATCTATCAATCTATCTATCCATCTATCCATCTATCCATCTATCTATCCATCTATCCATCTATCCATCTATCCATCTCTCTATCTCTCTATCTATCTATCAATCTATCTATCCATCTATCCATCTATCTATCCATCTATCCATCTCTCTATCTCTCTATCTATCTATCAATCTATCTATCCATCTATCCATCTCTCTATCTCTCTATCAATCTATCTATCCATCTATCCATCTCTCTATCTCTCTATCTATCTATCAATCTATCTATCCATCTATCCATCTCTCTATCTCTCTATCTATCTATCTATCTATCTATCCATCTATCCATCTCTCTATCTCTCTATCTCTCTATCTATCTATCTATCTATCTATCTTGTTTGTTGTTTGTAGGAAGAAGTTGGTTGTCAAGCTGCAGACTAATGAAGAGGCTGTGGAGGCGTCTCAGGCCAAATGTTCCTCGCTGGAGAAAACCAAACTGAAGCTACAGACAGAGATGGAAGACCTGGTGGTTGAACTCGAACGCTCCAACTCTGCTGCTGTGGCTATGGACAGGAAGCAGCGTAACTTTGACAAGGTTTGTCGACAACACAACCGATAAGAGATCAACAGTTCCAGAAGTAAAAATGTCAGTAATTTTATGAATAGAGATTTTGATTATCGTTCGTAATATTTTAACCATCCAAGGTAGAACTACTACAAGCTACGAGATTGTGAAATGATGTTATATTCTCCTGTAGAAGACACAAGTCTGTTTGATATGAGTCTGTCACGATTCATCTCCTAGCTGTTTGATTAGGATTGTTCTGTAAATAATGTGATTCATCTCCTCCAGAAGCTCAGAAGCTAGCGTGTGTGTGTGTGAATCTTTTTGTTCGACACAGTTGTTGAGCGACTGGAAGCTGAAGTTTGAAGAGTGTCAGTTGGACTTGGAGTCGTCACAGAAAGAGTCTCGCAGTCTGAGCACCGAGCTCTTCAAACTCAAGAACTGTTACGAAGAAGCTCTGGACCATCTGGAGACGGTTAAACGAGAAAACAAGAACCTACAAGGTTTGTCCGTCTTCTCCTCCCATCGTAGCCACATGTGACCTGCTGCTCCAGATGGTTTCTTACCACGAAAAGGGCAGGTGCTTTCAAATTGAACCAGGTGATTGGACGAACCGTCTGTCTATCATCTTTATCGTTCATGGACTGAAACCAGTCGAGATGAGAGCAAAGAACTTCAGTGTCATTCTTTGCTTGTTTTTCAATGAACAAAAATTATCTACAGTTGCTATACAACTAATGCTACAGTAGCATTTATGCTAACCTTTCCTCACCAACCTTCACACCCATAGGCTGTAAATAAAGAGGGACGATATGACAGCGGCCAAAAGTGAAGGCAAAGCATCTTGAGTCTCGTGTCTGGCTGCAGTATAGGTCATAAACCTGCCTCCTCCATGTTAGCAGATGGGACATGGACCAAACAAAAAAATCAAAGTAGACATTTAATAAATGTTTGTCAAAGTTGGTTTCCACCTTTCAGGTCGTTCTTATCTCACTGATCCCTTTTTTCTGATCAGTTTGGTTTGAATTAGTTATTTGATAATAAAAAACAGGCTGAGACTTCATGATTGACAGCTGAGACCGACTTGTGATTGGTCCAGCGTTTGTATCGATTCCATGGTCCAAATATCTGTGATTGATTTAAAAATCGAATTGAGTGAATGATTGTTTTGATTCCAGACGAGATCCTTGACCTGACAGACCAGATCGGTCATGGAGGGAAGACCATCCATGAGCTGGAGAGGATGAAGAAGATCCTGGACGTGGAGAAGAGCGATATCAGAGCAGCTCTGGAGGAGGCAGAGGTAACTGACTAACCAGCTGTAGATATCCAGTAACACTCTACCAGCTCGACTGTTAACGTCAGTAACTGTTTACCAACCAACCAACCAGGGCAGTCTGGAGCACGAGGAGAGTAAGACACTGAGGGTTCAGATGGAGCTGCAGCAGGTGAGGACTGAGATCGACCGCAAGATCGCAGAGAAAGACGAAGAAATCGACATCCTCAGGTAAGAAATATACAGAATGAAGTAACAGACTCAGTGTAGCAGAGGAATACCGACCAATCAGAGGCTAGAAAACTTTAGACCCTACAACTAACCAGTAAAAGGCCGGACAGATTGAGGTCCATCCATCATCATCTATAACGCTTATACTTTTGAGGGTTGCGGGGGAGCTGCAGCCACTCCCAGTTGACACTGGGCCAGAGGCAGCTCACCAGTGTATCACAGAGACAAACAACCATTCACACACATCTACGGTCAATCTAGAGTCTCCAATCAACCTATCGTCACTCTGCATGAACTGTGGGAGGAAGCTGGAGAAAAGACAGACACAGGGAGAACATGCAAACTCCACACAGAAAGATCCCAATTCACAATCTGTGAGAGTGCAAACCTCTGCACCACCGTGCCGCCCACAGGTTGAGATACCAAATTTAAAACCGTAAAGAAAATTCTGGTGTTTTCCACCAGGCGGGGCAACCAGCGTTCCCTGGATACCATGCAGGCCAGTTTGGAGGCGGAGGTTCGAAGTCGCACTGAGGCCGTTCGTCTGAAGAAGAAGATGGAGGCTGACCTGAATGAGATGGAGGTTCAGCTGGGACACGCCAACAGACAGGCGGCTGAGAGCCAAAGGATCATCCGACACCTGCAGACGCAGGTAACTGCAAATTAACCTCAAAACAAAATACTGAAGGTTTGTGATTCTTAAGCAGCTTTAGTTGTGTTGTTGTAATACGTCCTCTGAGCAGCAGACAGGCTGGGGCTAGCTGGTTAGCATGCTAACTTCAGTAGAAGCAAAGAAGTGATTGAAATATAAGAAAACCAGTGTTAACCTGGTGATGTTTTCACCTCTGTAGACAGAACTTGATGAATGAAAGGATGAAGTTTGATGCTAAACCCACATTTCTGAAAGATTTGTAAGTAATTTGTTAGCAACTAATGCAAATGTTAGCTATGTTACAAGAGCAAAAACTTTCAAACACCTTTAAATCCATCCATCCATTGTCTTCCGTTTATCTGGGCTCGGGTCACAGAGGTATATCCCAAGCCTGATTGAAGGAGCAATGGTTCTACTCCGAGCTTCCAGATGTCTGAAATCCTCACCTCCTAAGTCTAATATTTAATTATTAAAAAATATGTGTCCCAGGTTAAAGAGCACCAGGTGGAGCTGGAGGATAAAGTCCATTTGACCCATCAGCTGAAAGAACAGATCCTCCTGTTGGAGCGACGCTGCTCTCTGATGACGGCGGAGGAGGAGGAGCTCCGTATGGTTCTTGAGCAGAACGACCGGGCCCGCAAGATGGCCGAACACGAGTTGCTGGAGGTTGTAGAGAGAGTGAACATGCTCTCCACACAGGTGAGATTCCCCTGAGGGTTTGGTGGGAACTGGCTGATCGTCGATAAACTCACTGATTAACTCACAGCTTGATCGATCGGTGACTGATTTCATGTCGGCTTCCTGTTCCTTGTAGAACTCCGGTCTGATGAACCACAAGAAGAAGATGGAGGCTGATCTGTCCGTGCTGACAGGAGAGGTGGAAGAGGCCATACAGGAGAGGCGCAGCTCTGATGAGAAAGCAAAGAAGGCCATCACTGATGTCAGTACTGACTCATAACCTCTGACCTTTTACTTCTGACCAAACTAAAACTAACACAATCTGTTTTTTTCCTGTGTTTTCTTGTCGTCTCTTTTCTTCTTGATGGAAAGTTGTTAAGTCGTACAGATCAACTGTCATGCTGCTGTAGAGAATTCTTGGAATGTATGTATATATGTATTTATGCAGTATATAGATGTACTGTATATGTATATGTTCCTCCAGGCAGCTCTGATGGCGGAGGAGCTGAAGAAGGAGCAGGACAGCAGCGGCATGTTGGAGAGAATGAAGAAGAACATGGAGTTGACAGTGAAAGGTACAAAAACGACACTAACGCTGCTAAAGACCCTTCGTCTCCTGATGTTCCTGCAGATGACAGATTTGTGTTTGACAGACCTGCAGGTGAAACTGGATGAGACGGAGCAGATGGCGCTGAAGGGAGGAAAGAAACAGCTTCACAAGCTGGAGACGAGAGTGAGTGATTACAAAAAAACTCATTCTGAGACGAACAGGAAGGAATAATTAAACATTATCAAAAAGGTTTTCATGTCTGTGAAGTACACAGCAAGAGTCAGTTATTAGCCTAGCTTAGCATAAATACTAGAAGCAGTTACACCGGACTAATCTCTGTGTTGTGTTAACGCTTGACGGTGGACGTGGCCAAAGCGTGTTGACCGTCATAAAGACAACATTCACAGTTTTAGGCTCGGAACACACAACATACAACAGCTTTCATTGTAATGTGCTATGCTAGCTGCCACTGCGATGCTAAAGAGAAGTATACGGGAAATAAAACCACAACCAGATGAACACACACCAGGTTCATCAGCTGCCTCCTCTTCCACATTAACGGGATTTGATTGGAAAAAGCCTTGTGTGTTTCTTTAAACACATGAAAAGTTGAGCTCTTCTCAACTATGCATTGTGAACAACACGATGCAACACAACACGATGCAACACAACACGATGCAACACAACACGATGCAACACAACAGACGTGGACTTCAGGCAGAGGGCGACTTGACTTATAACGTCAGTAAACATTCAGGAGTTTCTGTCTCAGTCTCTAGTTTCAAGTCTTCTTCAAACAGCTGATGTTCATTTAGTAAATTATGATCATTTAGAGTCAAACAGACCATAAAGCACCAGATGTATTGGGGGGTGGATAATGTGTGATTGACAGCTAGTACCGTCCAATGGGTGCAGGTGTAGGTGGGCGTGCAGTGTCAGCAAACTCTCAGTCAGGCTCCACCCACTGCTCCTCCTTATATGGTAACTTCTGGTTACAAAAAAACAAAATGGCGCTGAACAAAATGTGAAACTGAGGCTTCAGAACAGCAGCTCACAAACCGATGGGTGACGTCACAGTGGAGACACTTAGCAGGTAACAGCTAACAGATGTAAACAGTATCAATAAATCAAGTGACCTGTGTATTTGCAGGTGAGGGAGCTGCAGACGGAGCTGATGGTGGAGCAGAAGAAGAGTGACGATTATCAGAAAGGAGTCCGTCGCTACGAGAGAAGAGTCAAAGAGCTGACGTACCAGGTTCGATCCCCTGCTTCCCTCCTCGTCGTACAGACCTTCTGTTGGGTCTGTGGTGTTTACTGGTTTCTCTCTGTGTTCCTGCAGACGGAGGAGGACAGGAAGACTCTGCTCAGGATGCAGGAGCTGGTCGAGAAGCTTCAGACCAAAGTCAAGAGCTGCAAGAGACAAGCTGAGAACGCTGTGAGCACTTTTATCATAATGTCGTCTTGTCAAAAGTCAAACACAATAAATACACGAGGCAGAGCTGATTGTGAGTGTTAAGTTTTAACTGTTAATCCCAGCTGCTGTGGCTCTGTTTGTCCACCAGGAGGAGCAGGTGAGCGGTACCACGGTGCGTTTCAGGAAAGTCCAACACGAGCTGGACGACGCCGAGGAGAGAGCTGATATCGCAGAGACGACGGTCAACAAGCTGCGCATTCGAACCCGCGAACAGACCACCAAGGTCGCCGTGGTGAGTCGCACACTCAGCCGTTTAATTTTGTAGCTTCAAGAAAATGTTTTGCGTCCACGTCCTGTAAAAGTTGAGTGATTCTTATCTGCTGTGTTTCTCTGCAGATCACTGAATGAAGCTCCTCTGACTCTACAGACGCCATCGGTGTGTTTCTGGTGTTCGTGGCGTCTCTGATGTTTGATTGCTGTGTTTTCGTGTGATGTGTTTGTGTTGTATAATCCAGGATCACGACTTAAATCGGCATCATCTACTGATGACGTCCATGTCAGTCGGTTTCTATGATTCTCCACTGCAAAGCATTTGAGTGAACTGATTTGTACAGGAAGTGTCGAAGGCAGCGAGAACGTACGAGATCAGCAGCAGAGTCACGTTTACGGGTTTGTTGGGCACCAAGGTTTAAGCAGTGAGTTCACGCAGCTACAGATAAAGAACATGTGTCAGTCAGACCAGTGACTGTAAATATAGACAATATGACACCTCCCAAAAATTAAGTCAAACGATCTCGATCGTAAAATGGTAACGCCCATATTTTGGCTTCATTTTTGTTCAACAGGAGGAAGTGGAAACATGTCATTGATCATCTGTATATATATATATATACAGTCATTTATCGTCTGTATATACAGACATTGGTCAGGCCCTGTTCAAACCTGGTATCAACATAATTCTCAGGTGATCTTTTTATCATTATTTTCTGTCATGCAAAACATTTCGTACCTTGTTTCCATTGGCGAAGTTGTTGTTTTTAACCGACATGCAGCAGTGAATTAAATGAGAAGAAGAAGAAATCAAAACAACACAGACTGGTGTTTTCCAGTCAAACCAAATCAGTCAAGATGTTTGATTGTGATTTCTCTTTAGGCTTTTAGAAAGTTTGAGACTTCGTCAATAGAGACGACGTGTTTGTTGCAAACTGAACTTCCTCTTTCACAGAGGATGTCAGCAGGCGATCTTTAAGTGTGGCCACGTTAATGTGGACTGAGGCATCAAATCTCAATGCGTCCTCGAGTTACGACTTGTGATTAGATAACCCGAGACACACAACTGAAATAAAGCACCTTTAAATCTGAATTAAAGGTAGGGTTGGTCATTTCTTTTTATTTGTATAAATCCTCATCACGTTCCGATAGCATCAATAAATAAAGTTGTCTGAAAAAACTGTAAATGTCTGTGGCCCTCGCAGGACGGTAATAATCATTTCATTCAAACCGAATGAACTGATTGGCTGGCGTACCTGTCAGTCACTAGTTGGTGAGCGAGTCACGGAAAAATAGTTTTCTAGCTTCTATCAGGCAGTGGGCGTTCCTGTGTTTTGGGGCGGAGCTTTGATGAGAGGGGGTGCAGTAAGTCGGTGAAACCTGCTGTTGCTTTTCCAGGATGTACAACCCCAGCTTGTGTTGTTGTATTGACCGTGAACCGGATTACTCTCTGGTGTTAGAATCTCTGTGGTGAACACACTGAGATCAAATCTGGTGTTTAGCCTCTTGTAGCTTTTAGCTTCGAGTTGACTGTTCAGCTGCCAATAGAAAACTGCAGGCAGCTGAAATAAAGAATAAATAAAAAGACAACACGAGAGCAGACACAGTCAGAGCAGCTGGAGAGGATCCTTCAGCAGCTGAAGAGCCTGATGTTCCTTCAGGAGGTGGAGACCAAACACTGAGATGAAAGAGAGGAAACACCACAATGTGTATCTGACGTCTGGATGTGAACGAATAATGTTGTTGCTAACAAATGAGTCACAACTACTTTATAAACCAAAGATACATCAGAAGTGAATCTATGAGTTTTCCTGTTTTCAGTCTGTACATCTGATCTGAATATTGACGTGTGGGTTTTACTCTAGTTGGTGATTTTTCTCAGTGTAGTAAAGAAAAAATAAAAAGGTTTGTGTCTGACGTCTTTAACTTCATTGTCTACAACACAGAACATCTCCACCTGTGACACACGACATGTTTCCATTTGTAAATCGCTGTTTTCAAACAAAAACTGAGAAGTGTGGATGTGATCACTTCTTACAGCTCCCTCTACAGGAAGTTACTGTTACTGTCGTCAGATTGATTGAGTGGGCCGATCATATTTAATTTTAATGGCACTTTTTTGTTTACTTCAGATTTAGTCAGTGAAGCCACATTCGTAGTCCTGGAAACTTCAAGGAACTAAAGGTTTTCTCCCGACTATATTTCCACTGTGGTGATTGAAATGGTGTAATCATCTCTCATACTTTACTTTCAGTGTTTCAAAATAGAGGCTGAAATTAAATGTCCCGCCCCAAAGGTTCCTGTACTCTGGGAAAGAACTTCCTCCAAGATCAGGAGGCTTTTTTCAGCAGTAGAAAACTTTATTTAGACCCGAGTTCCTCCAAAGATTCCTGGGTAAAGTTCCTATAGCAGACGTAAAGGTACAAAAAGGGCCGGAGGAGGTTTTTAGGGTCGAGCCTCTCTAAACCTCAACAGACGCAGTGACGTACGAACGCGTTTGTCTTTACGAAGCAGAGTTTAAAGAGAAAAAGGTTCAGTTTGGCATTCAACACTTTATTCACAAACTATAACCAATCACTGTTTCCACAGGTCAGTGGGTGAATGTACAGGTGTGTTAGATCAGTATCACTGGCTGCATCATCAAGTGTCACCATGAAACCTCCATTGGTCCGTTCATCCCTCCATCCTCCAATCAAAGTGCTCAGCAGTTTGTCCTTCAGTGTGTGTGTGTGTGTGTGTGTGTGTGCAAGTCGGTCCAGTCTCACTTGGCCCGGGTCCGAGTGCCCATCTTAAAAAAAAAAAAAACACACCTAAACATTTACAAATACATTCAAACACAACCAGGAGGTTTTTCCTAGATAGTTGTTAGACAGCAAGTAGCACCGCAGAGCGAAATACATCTGAGGTTGGAATATAAAACTCTACAGACAGACAGCAGACGGGTTAGCTGCATTCACGCAGGAAGGAGGAGTCACGCTCAAACACTTTTACACTTAGAAAAATACACAATGTTGTGATGACGGCTGTGTGGTGTCGTGTTTCTTCTCCCTGTGGATCAACAACGAGCTCTGGTGGGATTTGATCGTAGAAAACATGAAATGAAACAATAACAAATTGTCGGAATTTTGGCATCAGTCAGTTGAAGGGTGAGAAACTCTAAAATCAAACGTAAAATCAAAACACAATAGAAGAGGAAATGAACCACAAGACGCGTCAGCATCGCACAATAAGGTTGTTTTTGCAGATACATGAAACCAAAGCGTGACCTCGACACCACAAACCGTCGCTCGTCTCCGACAACAATCACCGATTCTGTAACCGTGACGTTACCATTGTTCTCAAACACGAAACCAACTCAAAACTCTAATGTGGATCCGTTCACACCTGTTCACACTTGTTTCTGGTGATCCAATCACAAGTGAGTTCGTCAGTTCACACCTGACGTTTCTCCACGTGATCAGATTTCACTTCCCCCGCAAATTGTGTTTTTGACCAGCAGGAGGCGGCAGTGCACTTCCTGTATCTAGTCTGACGGAAATTAATAGAAGAAATTAAAACAACACAGACTTGGTCGACTCCTTCGCGTTTTCCAGATCCAAGATCTTTGACGCATCTGTGAACTTCTGTTTTTAGCTTCTTGAATATTTCAGACATTGTGGACGACATTTTATGTGATTGGAGAATGTGAATAAGTACGATTCAGATCGTTTTTTTCTTTTACAGAGAAGTTAGCGGACCGTAGCTGTTCAGGGGCCAGAGGTGGTGGTGTAATCAGCCCATGACCAATCAGGCGTCTTCGTGGGCTGCTCAGACGGCGAAGGACGAACTGAGTCGTCTGGTTTGCATCACCAGCTCGTCCCGCCCTTATTAATGTTGCCTAGCAACAGAGCGGAAGTTGGACGCAATGAGAAGTTTTAGTGCCCCTTGGTTTTTTAACGTGTGTAATGTTCAGTTGAATTGAAGCCTGACACTTTGCCGTTATAACCTTTGATTTTTCGGGGATGAAAGGAGGCAGTTGAAGGAGCATTCAGAATGTTAGAGTCCCGCCGCTGTGACGTCATCGGTCTTCAAATGCAGCCGCTGAATAGAGACGCAGCTTTCGTTAACAGATCTTAGACTAACGCGCCATGCTAGCTGTCCACGCAAAGCTAAAGAGAAGAAGACAGGAAATAACCTCCAGGTCCTTGTGATGTTTGACATCAGACGGGACCTGAATTTGTTTCCACAGCAACTCAAGTAAATCACCACATTCAAATGAACAAGCAGCCTTTCAGTAAAGTCTGTGTTGCTGCGTTAGAGGAAACAACCATCGATATAAAGATGGACGACATGACAGCTCCCAAAAGTGAAGCCAAATCATCTGGATCGCCCCCTGGTGGCTGGCTGAAGTATAGGTCATAAACTCCGCCTCCTCCATGTTAGTAGGTGGGACATGGATCAAACTAAAAAGTCAAAATATTTGCACTTTATATATTTTAGTCTAATTTTTGTACAAAATGGAGTAGGTGTGTCGTCCATCTTTATTTACAGCATTTACCCAAAAACCACCGAGTCGGACGAGGTGACGTTTTTGTTTGTGCCGTGTTTTACTTTGTTCTTTTTGAGAACAATAATCTGCAAATCGATGGAGCTTGTTTCAATAATCCAAAAAGTTTCTCTTCTTTCTGCCACACCAGGAAATAAGCACCAGCAACAACAAGTGCTCCCCCCCACCCAGTGACAATCTATACACCTGCTGAACGGCATTCTGGGAAATGTAGAAATTTATAAAAAGTTGCATTAACAAAGAACGGGTAGAATTAACACTTTATCTGTAAATGCAGTCGGATGTTTAGATGGAATTTAACAGTGTAAAAGTATCCGAGGGGCAGATCTGATCCCGTTATTATGTATTTATACATTTATATATTCTTTATTTCCGATGACCAGATCTGTGTCTTACTTTAAGTTTTAATTCTCGCATCTTATTTTCTCTTCTTGTGTGAATCCAGTTTTTATTTTTTTACAGTTTTATTTTACATTTTCATTATTTATTTTTAACTCTGGATATTTCTGACCAGTGGTTTGTTTGAGGTGACGGCAGAAATTCAAAGTTAAAAATAAAGAAATGATTATAATTATTATAATAATAATCCGAGAAGACAACTGAACTGAGAAGGAACGATGTGATTGGACGGTGATGTTTGATGGTTAACACAAGTTAAAGAATTTAAAAAAATGTGATGATTGACAGTGAAAGAAATTTCCTCGAGTTTTCATTCACTGAACAGCTGTGACAACTTCTTGATGCAGTGACATCATCATGTAGTCCTCTTTTGATTGGCTCAGGAGACATTTCGAACTCCCAATGTCTTTAATCTTTTTTTGTCCTTGTTCTTTCTCTTGCTCCAAAATGTTCTCGTCGCCGTGTTGCATCTTGGGATCTGTAGCCAGTCACCAGAGGTTAGTACAACTGTCTGTCCCAGTCGGTCACCACGGTAACCACTGCTCAAGTTAATGGAAGAATAAAGAAAAAGAAGAAATGACATCACATTTACATGGCGGTGATGTCACAGTGTTGGACGTTTGTCTGCTTCTGTCTCCGTCGGAGTT
>NC_047157.1:26963372-26973372 GCF_009819705.1 Hippoglossus hippoglossus
TTTTTATTTAAACTCTGTAAAATCAACCCAGATGAAAGTCGAGTCACTGATCATCATCATTCACAGATGGAGGCGGAAACAACAAAAAAAGATCAAAGTCCTGAAGAAGTTTCTTGAATCAGAGAATCCGATGAATCACATGATCTGATGTCGTCTTGATTTTAGTTTCTAGATAAAATGTTTAAATATGATTTAGATCTTATAGAAAGTGATTCAGTGATCTCAATAAATCCCTGATCCAAACACAAAGATGTTTGATATGTTTCATCAACATCGACACTGATGATGTGAATTCATGTGTCGAGTTCGTCTCCAGCTCGTGTCTCGTTCTTAACCCACATCTGGATCATCACTTCTCAACTGCTCCAGAAGTTCTGCTGAAAAACCATCAAACAAACAAACGTCCTTGTTGAACGGAGAGTTTGAGAAAAGCAGCAGTTTTGAACCCAGTTCATGGATCCTGACGACGAAGCAACATCTGGACTGAAGCGGAGCAGTCCAGATGTTGGCTCCACGTGTTCCGTCCTGCAGTGACCCTGTTTTAACTCGGTCAGTAATCCAGCTCACCATGTTCACGTTATGTCACGGCCTCATTATGAAACTGACCTAAAAACTGACCTGAGACCAGACGCAGGATTATTATTATTTCAGTCGCTGCGACTCCACAGCAGCTTCACACAGCAGCAGAGGAAAAGATCCACAGCTGCGTTACTCCATCATCACTAGGATTGATTGATGTGATTGATTGATTGATGTGATTGATCGATTGATGTGATTGATCGATTGATGTGATTGATGTGATTGATTGATTGATGTGATTGATTGATTGATGTGATCGATTGATGTGATTGATTGATTGATTAATTGAGCTCATGCGATTGATCTTGAGTTTTTCGTGGTTCTGTCGGTTCTGACGCGTCTCGACTGTGAAATGAAGGTTTTATCAGCAGATCTCTGCTGTGACGCTGTTTTATCGTTTGTCGACTGAAAAGAGGCAGAAGAAGAAGATTGAACTGTTTTTATTCTGCTCAGAAAAACGTTTCTAAACGTGGCTTCATGTCGATATGATCTCATCACATCCTCCTGGTCAAAGGAGTTCCCATTAACTCACAGTGGATGAGGCAGAAGGTTCAGTTCCTCGTCCCGACGAACACGAACACACACGAGGTTCACACCAGGTTTATCTCCACTGTTTGCAGGTGAAGCTTTTTCCAACGCGCTGATTGGAAGCAGCTGTTTTGAAGCAGCTGTTTTAAACCATGTCACATTCTTTCATTTCATATTCATGGATTCCAGCCTGAACTAAAGCTGCTGCTGCTCCTGATGCCAGAGAGTTTGTTTTACTTGATATTCAGAGCTTTTCCTCTGAGAGCAGTGAAATCTTATCTCCTCACCTCAGCCCCAGGAGCCGGCACTGAACCAGTAAATACACAGAACTGACTCAATAACATACAAAATCTTAAATCACTTTAAGTTATGATGAAACTAAATATTCACTCTGAGGATTTTAATGAGTCGACAGTTTAGTTAAAGTTTTTTTTTAAGGTTATTTACGATTAAAATTCAACAGAGATGAAGTTTTGCCATTTAAGCCATTTTTGATTATATGGAGTTTTTAGGTTTACAGCATATTAAGGGATAATTAGTTTTTATCAAAACGTTTTGACTTAAAAACTGTTTTAAAAAGATCATGAATATGAAACTTAACACACACTGATATGGCCCAAAGTTTGTGGCCAGCCTGGTCCTGATGGATGAACCATCAAAAAGCATTTGACCTTTTAAAGAGATATAATCTAAAACAGCTAAGCACTGATTGGCTGATGGTTTCACTATAGACTGTAAATAATGATGGACGACATGACAGCTCCCCAAAACAGAAATCTTGATCGCCCCCTGGTGGCCGGCTGCAGTACAGGTCATGTTAGTGGATGGGACATGGACCAAACTAAAAAAATTACACATTAAATACATTTGTCTCAAAGATGGTTTCTGATTTGAAGTTGAACAGTAAATTAGTGATTAAGTGCAGTGGACACAGATTTAGTGAATAAGTAGATGAATCATGTGACTGCTACTGCATGTTGTTGTACTTGTACTTGTACTTGTACTATGTGCAATGAATAATAATAATAATCTAATCTAAATAAATCTAAAAACCCTGAGGTTTCCACAGAAAAACATCCGATCTGCACAAAGAGAAGTCACGTTGTGTTTCATCGATGAGCTTTGTCTGGATCCGACGGCCTCGTCTGCTCGTGTCGCTTTGCAGGACAGGAAATTACTGCCACCAGTTATTTATCTTGATGAACCGACTCCTAACATTAGCATAACGGCGCAGGAACCAGCCTTAATTAGCATTTTCTTTTCTAAATTCAGTTGAATTCAGATGGAAACCTGACTAATAAACAGGTTTATAGAGAAAAGTCTCCACAGCTTTGTGTCAGACCTGGTTCTGACACCAGAGAAAGAGCAGGAGGTTGGTGCAGCGACACATTCATGACACCGTCATGTCACATATACCAGGGATTCTAATGTGTCCACACACTTTTGGCCACATCCTATGTTATCAGTGCTTCATCATGCGCTTGGACACGTGCAGTCACGCTCCCCTGAACTGCGAACAAGCGCCCCAGACGCCCCAGGGACCATGAATCCTGTCGCCTGTCATCCCGATGCGCCCTCTCTGGCTCCGGCTCCTCCATCTACCTGCTCATTAATATTCATGAGCTGTGGGTGTCGCCGCGGCGCCGGTGCAGCTGGTCGCCAGGCGGCTCAATATGTCGGTGAATGTCAATGAAGAGATACAGCAGCGATTCGTTAAGGTTTTAATATGACTCCCAGAGACCAGGGGGAGGGGTCACAGTGTCCAGGTGAGAGGTCAGAGGTCAGCTCAAAAGTGGCCAGTGAAAATGTTGTGGTTTCCATGGTAACAGATTAGCCTCTAGGTCCAATCTAACGGAGCCAGCTGCGTCTGCTCATACATTACATCATACATGTCACATGTGGAAAGATCAATGCATGATCAATATGTCAGCTGATATTTCCTGCCTGTTATCAATAAACATGTCAGCAGATATTTACTGGATTTATGTCCAGTCACCAACTTTCAACGGCGTCAACTTTTCTCTCTTTTTGTAACCGAAGACAGAAACGTGAGAATCTGAGGTCGTTTTCTCTCCTGAGAATCTAAACCTGCATGTGTTTGTTCCATTGTTTCATTTGATCTGTGCGTTTTGTTTTCACATTGTAATTTAAGGACTAAAGAATTTAGTTCGTCCTGTCGTCATCGCCTACGTGGGCTTTGATGAGAGGGTCGATGGGAGGGGGGGGGGGGGGGGGGGTTTCGACTGCTTCTGTTCCTGTTCAAAACTTAATTCAACAAATGACTAAATCCATGAATATGTAATGGTCAGATAAAGTGTTGTAGCTGCGTCAGTCTGAACACGTCCGGCCTTTTGGACTGAACACAGAGGAAACTGATCTGAAACCTCGGTCTCACTTCTCTGTCAGAAAAGTTTTGTGCAGGATTCACACTCGTATCATTTTACAGAGTTATTTGGAGAAGAAGAAGAATGAAACTGAAAACCTTCTTCTGTTGGCTCCTCTCAGCTCAGCACCGAAGCCAAATGCTAATTCAGGACACACAGGACGACGTCGAGCAGCAGCTTCACAAAACAAGTCCAGGGTTTCGTTTGTGCAGAAGCAAATGAACGAGTTAGTTTGTCGATCCACACGTTCACGACCCTGCTCTGCCTGTGAGGCCGCAGCTCATCGGTTCAAACTGAAGACGCAAATCTCTAAAAACCTCTCACACGTGTAGTTTCATACTTTAAATTAAGTTTCACTATATTTCTTCAAAAAGCTGCTCACGTTAGTTCGTATCATATAAATCGTATCGCGAATATATAAATCGGTTCTCTGGGAACTATTTTCAGTGGCGGACTAATCCACATTTGATGACAACCACTTCCTCCCCCTTTTCAGAAATGAGTCCAAAACATCTCAGACACCTGCGCTGCCATCTTGTGCCAATGACGTCATTAGGAGTCAGAGTCTGTGTGGCAGTGATGACGTACCAATCGACCAATCATGAGTCAGTCTCAGCTAATTGAAACCAAACTGATCAGAAACATGAACTACCTGAAGTGACAGAAACCAACACTGACAAACATTTATTTCTTTGTTTTAGTTTTAGAGTCAGGGTTAAACACCTGTACTGCAGCCAGCCACCAGGGGGCGATCCAGATGCTTTTCTACACCTTTGGAAGCCGTCATGTCGTCAATCTTCATTAACGGTTTATAGTTTGTGGTGATTAGCAGATAAATGATTTGTTTGTTCAAATGTACACAGATGAGCTGAGTTGATTTTGGTGGCGAAAGGTCAAAGGTCAAAGGTCACTCTGACGTCATGAAAACACATTTTGGCAACAACTAAAGAAGTAATGCTCTAATTATAACAAATGTAAGAGAGAATGTCTTAATTGGCAAAAGTGATGAAGTTTTATATCCAAAAGGTCAAAGGTCAAATCCATTGTTCTGTTAAACCCTGTCTTTCCTGTATTTACATATTTCCCGTCCAGCAGCTAGTCTGACACGCCCCCTGACAAAGCCGGTAAAGTGAGAGCGGAGGCCGACATTTCCTAAACACGATGGAAGTGGTTGACCAATCAGAGCAGAGTGGGATTTGTCAGGAGGGGGGGTCTTAAAGAGACAGGAGCTAAAACCAAGTGCTTGAGACAGAGGCTGAACAGAGGAGCAGCAGCGATGCACAGGCGGAACAATCAGGTGAATAAAGATCAGAAACTTGGATAATGGATCAACGACAGTGTCTCCAGCTTCCTCCATGTTTTATATCATAGAAAACTAAATGTGTTTGGGTTTATTAAACTGACCACAAACCAAAGTACAAAGAGTTTTTTAAAAGATGAATCACAGCAGTATATATTTATGATCTTTCGTGTTCGGAGCTGAGAGACAAACTAAACGTGTCTGTTTGATTCTGGGGATGAAACATTGAGCTGAAGTGAAGGAACCAGAGTCGTTTCTGAAACAGACACAAACATCCTGAAACTCTGCTCACACACTTCCCTCTTCCTCCTTTCACTTCCTCCCAGACGCTTTTCACCCTCACTCCTCCTCCTCCTCCCTCTCTCTCTTTCTTTCTGCTACTCTTTGTCTTTTCTCTCATTCAGCCTCCTCATCCTTCTTCTCTCTCCTTCCTACCTCAGCCTCACGGATCCCCGCTGCCTTGCTCACATGCAGGATCAGTCCGGTGTCAAACCGACAACCTCCCCTCACTTCAGGTCCTGTTGGCGGTTGCCGCGGCGGCAGACATAGTAATAATCCCCGTGGCAACAGCTCTCTCTCCCCTCGTCGACTGCACGCCCGTTCCTGTTGTAACAACAGCTAAGCTGCTGCTCGCTCGCCCTCCGCCTCCCTCTCTCTCTCCCTCTCTCTCTCTCTCTCTCTCTCTCTCTCTCTCTCTCTCTCTCTCTCTCTCTCTCCTTTTACACCTCCTGTTCTCTTCCTCCCCCCTCCTCTGCTTCCCATCTCTTTCTCTCCATCTCTAGCTCTTTCCATCCCTCCCTCCCACCCCCTATTGTCTCTCTCTCTCTTCATCCCTCTTTCTTCCTCCCTGCTCCTCACCTTCCTGCTCCTCAGTTTACAGGTGAACAGAAACAGAGGATAAAGAATCGCTCGTCTTGCTGATCAACTTTCTGTCTGGACATTGATTGTTGATGATGAAGACGATGAAGAAGAAGCAGAAATCCTTTCAGGGTCAGAAGGAGATTAACCTGGAGTCAGTGTCGACAGAGTCTGAGCTGACGTGGATTATTACGTTTTCCAGGTTTTTATTAAACCTTGTTCCTCAAAATTACACATATTTATATGCTTTTTCTGTGAAAAAGAAAAATCCCTGAGTGATGTTTTGGTATTTTGTTGATGGTGGTGAGGAACGACTTCTAATTCATTACCACAAAACTCCCAGAGATATTCATCAGCCCATCAAACCCCTGAACTTCTCTTGACTCTCCGGAGTCGACAATCACACCAACACACAACTGATTAATTGTCTGGTCGTATAAGAAATGTGCTATAAGAAAGATACCAAAGATTTGTTTATGGAATATAGAGTCTAAATCAAAAGCATTCAAAAACACACCCACAATAGAGCAGGACTCCCACCGGTTAACAACAGAACGTCCTGAAGGTCGACCACAAACCTCCTGAAGGTCGACCAGGATGGATTTCTAACTAAATCCTCCAAAAGACCCTGAAACCGCTACAGAACCGAAATGGCCTCTGTAGTCACCTAACCTCCTCGTGAGGACCTCGAGGACCTTGTCATTGATCTCAATGATCCTTACAATCTCCAAAAGACCATTAAAAACTGACCAACACAGCCTCTTAAAGAACCTTTATGAACTCCTGAGGAAACACTAGAACTTATTGACTAAAACCTCCTGAACACAGGTCGAGGCTGCAGGACAATCTGAAGAACCTCCAGAACCTTCACATCAACCACTAAAACATTTCTAGAACTTTCTTGATGACTAAAAACCACCCACAGATCATCTTCAGTGACCACGTGAACCTTCTAAACAACCACAAAACAACCTAAAGAAGCTCTAGAACATTCTCATCAATCCCTAAAACATCCTGAAGGATGCTGGGAACCTCGTCACGGACCTTCGAACCTTATTTAGATTCTGTAAATAATGATCTGAGGTGGTGAAGTTATTGAACCTCTGTCCAGGTCTGTGATGAAGAACCGGTTCTACTGTCAATACGAAGTCCAGCTGCCGTCTCTAATAACAAGATCATCACTCATCCTGATACGTTGTTTTATTTTGTTCTCTGGTGTCAAGAAAAACTCAACAAGAAATAACATCATCACGTGTTTGATGATTTATTGTAAATCACCTGATTTTGATGATGTGATGATCTGAAGATGCTCGATCAACTTTTCCTTTGTTCTAGTCGAAGTTAACTGAACCACAGCTGTGAGAACATCAGAAGACATCGGTACTTTCAGAGTTTATTTGAGATGGAGCTGGTAGAAACACAGAGGTTGTCCGGTTCTCCTGAGACGTCCGTGATATGAAACATCAGCAGGAGAGTGAGGAGGCGATGGACGTTTTACATTTGATGCTCCTGCAGAGCCGCTGACATCCTCCTCATCAATAAAGCAGCCGGAGTGTTTCAAAGCGATGAGAGCGTCTTCACATCCACACACAGATAAATGATTCAGACCTGGACACTGTGTGACTGTTCAAAATAAAACATTCAACCTTTTCCGAGCAGGAGGCAGCTCAGTGTTCTCCTCATTATATCATCACATCATCTGGATTAACTGGGTCCTGCTGGTTAAACAACACAGCTGGACTCCAACTAACTCATTGATTTCAAATAGAAACTAAAGCCAAAGTCATCAGTCAGAGTCAGAAGCTGCTTTCGCTCGAGGCCATTTTCTCTCCATGAGAAGATTTCTTATTTTCATATGAACACTTTTATCTGATGAGAGTTGTGTTAATCAGCTGTTTAGTAACGGAGGAGACGTAGACTATTTAAATAATGTAAATAAAGATGGACGACACGTCTCCACCTCACACTTCCACAGAAATGAAGCCAAAACATATCAGATACGAGCGCTGTGATCGTAGAGTGGAGCCGTCAACAGACGCTCTCAACCAGTCACCATTCAGTCGCAGCTGTCAATCATGACGACTCACCCACGCTTTTATATCATCAAATAATAAAACTGATTCGTAAACCGTCGACCTCCGACCTCCAGGAAATGACTAAACCAGAAGCAGGAATAATAAGATGGGGTGGTATGTCCCTTTAAGAGACACTCTGCCCATCTGCTGTGTGCCAACAACACACACACACACACACACACACACACACACACACACACACACACACACACACACACACACACACACGTGAATAGAACATTAAGACAGAAACATCGTCTAAATACAAGACCTCATTTACACACCACGTCCTCCCCCTCTCTCTCTGCCCCCCCCCCTCTTTCTCAGCCTCATTTACACCTGCACTCTTCTTTTTAACGTTCCCTCCATCCAGACACCGCCCATCTGTATCACCCTCTGCCTCATCTACACTGACGAGAGCAGAGAAACAACAAATATAAATATATGCGCTGAAAAGTAAATATGGAACAAAGACCTGATCACAGCATGAATACACAACACAGCAGAGACAAGAACAATAAATGCTGCAGAGTGGGATTAGCATTGAAACTTTGATTTGATGGAGACGGGGTTCAAACATCGGCCACGAAGATGATGCTGACTTTCGCACAAAAATATCTATTTTACATAACGGGAGAAATCCCCTCTTGTAAATTTAAAAACAAGTCGGCTGCAGACGGCAGCGTCACAGGAGGAGCTGCTCTAAAACCTCCAGGTCCTGATTCACAGATTTTACTTTAATACGATGTGTTTGATTCCAAATACCGTGAGAATCGGCTTTCTACGACATTCAGACACAGCTCCTAGAGAGAATAACATTATTATTTGGAAAGCAAATTTCACTCGTAGATATTATTTTGTTGTTATTTCCTGATTCATAAAACATCCTTCCACCAAGTTTCATAGAAATAAGTGTAGTTGTTTTTGTGTAAATCCTGAAAACAGCCACATTTTCAGCGGCTCTTTGGGTGTAATGCACATTTCAGCCTCTAGGAGAAGCTAGCTGAGCTTTAGAGTTTTGATTTTCTTTTCTTTTTCTGCAGAAACGTGAACATGGTGTCATTACATTCATGCTTAGTGTTGGACGTCTGCACAAAATGTCAGGACATGATGTGCGAAACAGAGGCAGGAAGAAAGCAGCAAAAAAAACAAGAAGGAAGTGAAAAGAGAGAGAGAGAGAGAGCGAGAGAGAGAGAGCAGCGGTGAGGAGAGAAAGAAGAAGTGATGCAGACGAGTGTGAGATGAGTTATCTGACTAATGAACTCGTCTTATCTCTGCTGAAAGACGAGCGGAGACACATGTGGAGCGAGTGACGGATCAGATTGATCGACAGTCTTTTGTCCCCGAGTGAGAAGCTGCTCACACAGAGAAACACCGAGGAGATGATTCGCTGCTCTGCTGCAACGAGTCAACAGCACGAGTCAACACGTCCGTTAAAGAAGAGAAGGAATGACTCGACACAGGAGTCTGTTGTTCGTCCACACTGTGGTCGTCAGTGTTTTCATGAAGGAACAGTCATAATGATGATGTTGCATTGAAGACAGCTGGATCAGAAGAAATCTGACATCATTCAATCAGTTTAAAAAACAATTGCAAGCAGGTTTACTTCAAACTGACTGTGGATCATTTTAAATAAAATTGAAAGTGCTCATTTTTGGAGCGAGCGGCATGTATGCGATGGTCACAGCGCCCCCTGAAGGCCTGGAACTGCACTTTGTATCTCTGGTGTGAGGTTACCTGGTAAAATACATAAAATAAAAACCTCCTTCTGATTTTTTCTGATTTTTTGTCACTTCTGTCCAGCTCCCAGTGTTCATCGAGTTCAGATGTGCAAACTTTCATATTCTTTATGGTTTGAGGACATTTTGACCGGTCCTCACTTTCTCTCAGGCCTGTTAGAGAGATAAGACTTTACATTAGGGTTCGAGTTAGGGTCATTAAGTTGTGATGGTGCCCAGCGACACCTCCAACCCTGAACTTTGACCCCGATCACTGACTTTATCTCAACCAAAATAACAACACACTGAGACATCGATCTCAGAAGCTGTAATTGGTGTTAACTTCACGCTGCTGGAGAAAAAGTATCAGTGTTTTTAAAAATCACAACTGATTTTGATGTTGACACAGAACTCAGCCTCTGACTCATACTGGTTCATGTTGTGTTATCAACGTTCTTCATGTGAAACTTCAGCTCCAGAGACAAACCAGAGCTAAACTGAAAGTTGCTGTGATGATCAAGTCGCTCTGTGTTTGCAGGATGTGGCCGTCGGATGTTT
>NC_047157.1:26975872-26978372 GCF_009819705.1 Hippoglossus hippoglossus
GTGTGTGTGTGTGTGTGTGTGTGTGTGTGTGTGTGTGTGTGTGTGTGTGTTACCTTGTACAGATGCTCTGGAGTGTAACAACAGTGTTCAGCTCAGCAGGGACCTGAAACAAACACACACACACATTAGATTAAAACCCACAAACACAAAACACAGGGAACATCAGTAAACAGAGAATGTCCTGTTAGCGCCCCCTAGAGACTGGAGCACTCAGCTCTCATTTCCAAGGTCACAAATTAAAAGACTTTTCACCATATGTGTGTGTGTGTGTGTGTGTGTGTGTGTGTGTGTGTGTGTGTGTGTGTGTGTGTGTGTGTGTGTGAGAGTGCAGTATTAAGTGTAGTTCACAAATGTGTTGACAGCCCAATAATAATGAACTGTGGTTGTTTAGCTCCACCAACTAGTGCTGTTTCATTTTACCCAGAATCCTCTTCGAGTGTTCGTGAACTCGAGGCGTTCTTAAGAAAGCACGTTCAAGAGACAAAGGGTTTTGAGAGGTCACAGTGACCTTGACCTTTGACCTCCAACCGCCAACATCCCATCAGTCAACACTCTTGTTTGACGTTGAGCTGGAAGTGAAGTCGTCCACTCGCTCGTTTATCATCAGACGCAGCTCAACACGTTTGGAGGTTCAGCAGACAAACGATTCCATGTGTTTGTTGATTTGCAGAAGCAGATTCCTCATGTTTGACGTCGTGTATGTTTCTGACGCATCTCAGATCTTCAGATGAGCAGCGTCTTACTTTAGTTCACATTGTTTCATGTGGTTTTTCTTCCTCAGGGGAAACATCTGAACACGTTTCAGCCTCACAGATGTGGAGCCGTAAATCTCAGTCGACAGAAAGCTCCTGTCGCCGTTTGTGTTTTCTTTTATTAAATAGTGTGAACTGTGATCCGTCTGCAGCCGGAGGCGTGAAAACCTTTTCACGTCACACAGACCAGAAATAGACTCGAATGAGAGACTTGTCAGAAAAGATGAGAATTGTTTATGTTTTAAAAATAAGTCGTGTGGCTGATTAACTTCCTGTTTGAGCGTCTGAGAATAAAACACGGGATTTATTGGTTAACTAAGAAATTCTGAGCTAAACGAAGCAAAAACCACAGATTGATTTATACTGAGCTAAAAATACGGCTCAACTGAGATAATAAAAAACTGAAATATTTTCAGTCATGTGAGGAAACTGGAATCAGCGTCTTAGTGACACGTGCACAAAGAGGATACGACGCCACCCACAGGTGACGACATGAAACGCACTGTTACCTTGATTCAAACTAAAGATTTCTTCTGGTTTGAAAATATAATGTAAGAACACAACTCAGAACATCAGCCACCACACACACACACACACACACACACACACACACACACACACACACACACACACACACACACACACACACACACACACACACACAGTGATGGTCAGTCAGTTAACACGGTGATCACACGTCCGTAACAGCTGCTACTGCTCATCCTCCACCTGAGACTGTGGTGTGTGTGTGTGTGTGTGTGTGTGTGTGTGTGTGTGTGTGTGTGTGTGTGTGTGTGTGTGTGTGTGTGTGTGTGTGTGTGTGTGTCTGTGTGTGTGTGTGTGTGTTGTAATTACTCCAGTGAGGCCCTGTGCCAGTGATTCCAGCCTTTGGGGGAAACACACACAAACACACTGAAGAGCCCATTCCATTTCTCTCTTTGTGTGTTTATTGGAAAAAACACTGAATGCACTTTTAGTCTGTTTTCATAAATAAATGATAAAAGCCGTGAGATGTTTGAACACTGATACCTTTTAGTTTTAAAACACATCCCTGTTGCTATGGTTACGTCTGCCGTCCACACGACTCTGGAGTTTCCAGCCTCTGAATCAGAGACTTGTGTGAACTGGTCTCGTTTCAGTTTGAAAACTCTGGGTTTGTGTTTGAGTCTGAACAGAAACTGAGACTTTAGTAAACGATGACGCAGACATTCTCTTCCTGATTGGTTCTCATCAGTCACATGACTCGACGACCAACGGTGAACACAAAGCGTCGCTAACACTTCCTGTAAGTAACAGTTCCTGTTTCTAACACTTCCTGTCAGTAACAGTTCCACCTCGTCGTCCCTGCTCCGACTCTTCACCGTCACTGTTCCTGCTTCAGAGGAGTTTCTGTTACTAAGCAACCAACTGCAGAGGAGACAATCTACTTCCTGTTTACACCACGTGACCAGTGGACGTGAATGGTCATGTGACGTGTGTTTTCAGATGTGTCGGAGATGACATCGTTTTACAGATGTTTTCAAACAGAAACATTTCGGTGCCTCTTCCTGTTTCTCAGGATTTCTCTTCTGTTCAGTCGTCGTCTCTCTTGTGAACTTTCAGCAGAGAAAAGCCGGAGGGAAGATTTAGTTTGTCCTCCACAGGAGGGGACGTTTGTCTTCTTGATTTATTTATCTTTTTTCTTTGGTTACAAGTAGCTGGAGGCTGTAGAAGCAGCGGTCACGAGTTACATTCAGCACCTCCTCCGC
>NC_047157.1:26980059-26985059 GCF_009819705.1 Hippoglossus hippoglossus
GTTTATTGTGGAAAGCTGGTTGCTATGATCATCCTCTGAGGACCATGAATGTGACAGATTCACATCTGCTGTGTTTTACTACAACAGGTCACTGATCCTGTTCACACCTAAACATCTGTTCTCAACTTCAAACACACAATGAGAATACATGTAAATAAAGATAATAATGAAAACACAAACCAAAGTATGGTCCGATCTTCTCTTGACCTCATGATAGAACAGTTTTAAAAACATTCACACAATCAGAGATGTTGAACCTTCTGTTCTTCCTGCATTCAGCGGCTGTAGCTGTTTCTTTTAGTCCGGATAATGTGTTTGTTCTATTTTTATAATATAACAGTTTGCAAAGGTCGATGTGGTTTCAGAAAACCTCTTGAATGTGAAATCTCAAGACGCTTGAGGGAATTTATTCAACTTTTGATCAGTCGTCACTCTGACTCAAAGATGAATTGATTTGGTTTCAGTGGTCAAAGGTCACAGTGAAAATGAAGTGTGTCGAAATATGTGCACGACTGTCGAGTCATGTGACCTGAGAGTGAACACTGAAGAAAAGAGCCAGATGCTAGTGGGTTGTTTGTCCGGTGTGAACGGAGCCACAGAGAAGGACACGTTCAAGTAACTGAGATTCAAGACGGAGGGAAAGCTGATCGGGATAAATCCTCGACATCAGAGTCGCTCAGAGTTTTAAAAAACATTTAACTCCTCGTTTCTTCAGGAAAACACAAAAACCTCAAAGACTCATCAAACCTCTCCAGAGATAAAACTCATCTGTTCTCAGTCTGAACACGTCCAACAATCCTCTGCACGAATCACACACAGCTGTAGACGATCGGTATCAGAAGAAATAATACAAGAAACACACACACACACGTTCACACACATTCACACAGACACACACATAAACACACACACGCTCCAGACTCTGAATGAATTAGTACAAAAAGAGACGAACAAAGAGAAGAAAAGAAAAGAGCGACAATGTGAGAGAAAGTAAGTGAAGCAGAGAGAGACTCACAGTGTGTGTGTGTGTGTGTGTGTGTGTGTGTGTGTGTGTGCGCGCGCGCCCTGCAGGTTCCAGCTTGTAACAAGTTCAAAGGTCACCAGGCTGCGTTGCCATGGTTTTGACCTTGGGCCAAGCAGATCAGCTGACTCTCTGTGATGACATCACTGTGTGTGTGTGTGTGTGTGTGTGTGTGTGTGTGTGTGTGTGTGTGTGTGTGTGTGTGTGTGTGTTGACGCTACAAGTTACAGACGTTCACTTAGCGCCTCACATGCAGGCAGTTGATTCTCGCTTTAAAAGCATCAACAGGAGTTTTCTGGATAAAACTTTGAAATCTTGACTGGAGGTTTAAAGTGTTTTATAATTATAAAATAATAACGCTTCATTTCTGCTTAAACCAGATTCTGTGCTTTTAACAGATTTTAATCAGAAATTCATTCTTGGTGGAAGAAACTGAGTCAAACATTTTACATGTGACTTTTTTACATTGTTTCCTAGGAAATTTATTAAAATGTTGAAGTGTAAATATATAATATAATATTAAAATATTATAAAAATAATAATATATATAGAAATGAAATAAATCAGACTTTAGAGCAACATTTAAAACTAAAATCACAATAAATGTAACAAGATGCAGGTTTGAAATATGTTTACAATAAAATTCAACGTTTGTAAATCAAACATTGTAAACAACTGTAGAAATTACAGATTGTGTATCTGTAGTAAAAAAATTCAAACTGAATAAATGTGTGTGAGTCCAGACACAAAGTGGAGAAGCTCAGCGTGTGACCCGGTTTCTACATCTAATCTCCTTTGTTGTTGTTGCTTTGCTTTGTTGTACAAACACAAATCTTCAGGATTTATTTGACAGGTTTTGAGGCTGATTTACAGATGATGTAAATCATTATTCATGAACGCCACTTTACGAGCTCAGATTCTGTTTGACCTGTTTCCACACATAATCTAATGAGACATGTTTTCATTTTACCAATTCAAATCTTTTCTACATTTTCACAGCTTTTATTTTTCATGGTTTATTTAAGGCTGAATTAAAAACTGAGGATTAATTTGTGAACACGAATCTTCTTGACCCTGATTTGATCCTGTACTTGTGACTTTGTACTGAAGTTGTCATAAATAAAATAAAACAATAAAATATCTGTTATAGTTGTTTTCACTGATGTTTAAAACAAGAGAAACAAAATAAATTTAAACCGATTATATAAAATGTGTGTGTATGAAGCTTCTGAGCTCACGTGGAGTCACATGTCACAGACCAGCTGAAGACGCTTCTGAGGAAATATGAAGAGAGGCTGTGATGACATCATCGGAAAAAACAGAGAGAGAGAGAGAGAGAGAGAGAGTGAGAGAGGGAGAGGGAGAGAGAGAGAGAGAGAGAGAGAGAGGGAGAGGGAGAGAGAGAGAGAGAGAGTGAGAGAGGGAGAGGGAGAGAGAGAGAGAGAGAGTGGGTGAGGAGAGAGAGAGAGAGAGGGAGAGAGAGAGAGAGAGAGAGAGGGAGAGGGAGAGAGAGAGAGAGAGAGTGGGTGAGGAGAGAGAGAGAGAGAGGGAGAGAGAGAGAGAGAGAGAGAGAGCGGAACGTCCAGGGGTCAAAGGACAAAGGCTGAGAAACAGCTTCAGGCAACAGTGTCAGCATCTCTCACACAAACACAAACACACACACACACACACACACACAGTCTCTCTCTGTCACTTGGCCCTGTCATGTACTGACAAAACAAATGTACATCAATCAGACCACACACACACACACACACACACACACACACACACATCAATAATCAGTCTTTCAGCTGAAATAGCAGAAGTAAGTGTTTTCCTCACCAAGATGGCTTGATGACTCAAAGCTCTTTACAGTTTTACATTCACCCATTCACACACACATTCACACAGTGCATCTATTAGCAGCACTTTGTTGTTCTATGAGGGGCAATTCAGGGTTCAGCATCTTGCCCAAGGACACTTCGGCATGCAGATGGGAAAGACTGGGGATCGAACTGCCGACCTTCAGTCTGGAGGACAACCGCTCTACCCCTCAGCCACAGCCGCACTTTAGGAGATGCTCACTCTCAAGCCGTTTTCAGACATGGTGAAGTCTGGAGAGTCGTCTCCAGAGTTAGAGTTTCACAGCTGAACAACACAGCATCAGATCCTCCTCCTGGTTCAGGTGAGAGGGGGGGGGGGGGCAGCCGGGTGCAGCAGACAGAGACAGGAAGTGACGTGTGACCTCTGCTGCAGAGGTCACGTGATCATGTTTACATCACCTGACACCGTCGTCAGCTCTTATCACCACAAAGTCTCTTCACATCTACATCTTTGTCACCACTTTTTCACCAGAGGATATTTTTAAATTTTTGCATCTGTGGCGTGTGAGAAGCTCGTCGACCCCCCCCCCCCACTCGATCCTCTGCTGTGATCTCACATCAGATTCTCTCTCTTTCCAGAGGAGGCCAGGCGGAGAAAGTCATCAGGAACTGAGGTTCTCACTTGGACATTTTCACGTCCTCTGGAGAGAATACGGAGGATCTGTGGAGCTCAGTGCAGGTTCTGAAAGCAGCTTTAAGAAACGGCATGTGTCATTAAAATAATACAAATGTTTCTTCACCCTTGTTTCTACCTGTAGCTGCTGTTCACGCAGCTGAGTCAACGACTCGTGACCATAATGGAATGCTCCCTCAAACGTGTTGGAGGCTTCAATGGAAACATGATGTGGTGTGGTGTGGTGTGGTGTGGTGTGGTGTGGTGCTGTGTGGTGCTGTGTGGTGTGGTGTGGTGCTGTGTGGTGTGGTGTGGTGCTGTGTGGTGTGGTGCTGTGTGGTGTGGTGCTGTGTGGTGTGGTGCTGTGTGGTGTGGTGCTGTGTGGTGTGGTGTGGTGCTGTGTGGTGTGGTGCTGTGTGATGTGGTGTGGTGTGGTGTGGTGTGGTGCTGTGTGGTGTGGTGCTGTGTGGTGTGGTGTGGTGCTGTGTTGTGTGGTGCTGTGTGATGTGGTGTGGTGTGGTGTGGTGCTGTGTGGTGTGGTGCTGTGTGGTGTGGTGTGGTGTGGTGTGGTGCTGTGTGGTGTGGTGTGGTGCTGTGTGGTGTGGTGCTGTGTGGTGTGGTGCTGTGTGGTGTGGTGTGGTGCTGTGTGGTGTGGTGCTGTGTGATGTGGTGTGGTGTGGTGTGGTGCTGTGTGGTGTGGTGCTGTGTGGTGTGGTGCTGTGTGGTGTGGTGTGGTGCTGTGTGGTGTGGTGCTGTGTGATGTGGTGTGGTGTGGTGTGGTGCTGTGTGGTGTGGTGCTGTGTGGTGTGGTGTGGTGTGGTGTGGTGCTGTGTGGTGTGGTGTGGTGTGGTGCTGTGTGGTGTGGTGCTGTGTGGTGTGGTGTGGTGTGGTGCTGTGTGGTGTGGTGTGGTGCTGTGTGGTGTGGTGTGGTGTGGTGCTGTGTGGTGTGGTGTGGTGCTGTGTGGTGCTGTGTGGTGCGGTGCTGTGTGGTGCTGTGTGGTGCGGTGCTGTGTGGTGTGGTGCTGTGTGGTGTGGTGTGGTGTGGTGCTGTGTGGTGTGGTGCTGTGTGGTGTGGTGTGGTGTGGTGCTGTGTGGTGTGGTGCTGTGTGGTGCTGTGTGGTGTGGTGCTGTGTGGTGCTGTGTGGTGCGGTGCTGTGTGGTGCGGTGTGGTGCGGTGCTGTGTGGTGCTGTGTGGTGCGGTGCTGTGTGGTGTGGTGCTGTGTGGTGTGGTGTGGTGTGGTGCTGTGTGGTGTGGTGCTGTGTGGTGTGGTGTGGTGCGGTGCTGTGTGGTGCGGTGTGGTGCGGTGCTGTGTGGTGCGGTGTGGTGCGGTGCTGTGTGGTGCTGTGTGGTGCGGTGCTGTGCGGTGCGGTGTGGTGTGGTGCTGTGTGGTGTGGTGCTGTGTGGTGTGGTGTTGTGTGGTGCTGTGTGGTGCTGTGCTGTGTGGTGTTGTGTGGTGCTGTGTGGTGTTATGTGGTGTTGTGTGGTGCTGTGTGGTGCTGT
>NC_047157.1:26990059-27072559 GCF_009819705.1 Hippoglossus hippoglossus
CTGAAGTGTGAGGCTGAGTGAGAGAAGAAGAAGAAGAGCGGGATGAATAGGGGGGAGGAGATGTAGAGAAAACAGAGAGGGAGGGAGGGAGGAGGAGGAGGTGGAGAGCAGATTGTAATGGAGCTGTTGGCAAAGCTCCTGGTTGTTCATGGGTATTCATGTAGCTGGTGGCTTCAGTTAAATGGAGCGGACAGAGAGAGAGAGAGAGAGAGAGAGAGAGAGAGAGAGAGGGAGAGAGAGAGAGAGAGAGAGAGAGAGAGAGACAGAGAGAGAGAGACAGAGAGAGAGAGAGAGAGAGAGAGAGAGAGAGAGAGAGAGAGGGAGAGAGAGGGAGAGAGAGAGAGAGAGACAGAGAGAGAGAGAGAGAGAGAGAGAGAGAGAGGGAGAGAGAGAGAGAGAGAGAGAGAGAGAGAGAGAGAGAGAGAGAGAGAGAGAGAGAGAGAGACAGAGAGAGAGAGAGAGAGAGAGAGAGAGAGAGAGAGAGAGAGAGAGAGAGGGAGAGAGAGAGACAGAGAGAGAGAGAGAGAGAGAGAGAGAGAGAGACAGAGAGAGAGAGACAGAGAGAGAGAGAGAGAGAGAGAGAGAGAGAGAGAGAGAGAGAGAGAGAGAGAGAGAGAGAGAGAGAGAGAGAGAGAGAGAGAGAGAGAGAGAGAGAGAGAGAGAGAGAGAGAGAGGGAGAGAGACAGAGAGAGAGAGAGAAAGAAGTGGAGGAGGTGGCGAGTTTCAGCTGAACAAGAATTCTGCTTGTTTCCAACGAACACCACAAACTGGACAAAATAAAACATTAAATGGAACTGAAACCATGTTTTCAAATGTCAAAGAGTTTCCACATGCAACAGGTAAAAGTGTGTGTTCAAACAGAGTCGAGTTAAAGAGGAACAAAGAAACTCCAACAGCTCAACACTCAAAAACATCAGGTGTGGAAGGTTCCTCAGAGCAGAAGAGGAGTTCTGGGTCTGGATCAAACTGAACCTGGTTCTGTTCGTTTGCAGTGAAAACACTTTGTTGGATAGTTTGGACTTTTGGACCAATCACAGGAAGTAGAGACAGAATTAAACAATAGAACAAGAAACCGAGGAAGCAGCTTCTTCACCTCCGACGATAAAATGTTTGAACCATGAAGACGTTCATTTGGTGCATTTGAACTAGTTTGGAGTACTGTAGTACTGTGGTACTGTAGTACTGTGGAGTACTGTAGTACTGTTGAGGACTGTAGTACTGTTGAGGACTGTAGTACTGTTGAGGACTGTAGTACTGTGGAGTACTGTAGTACTGTGGAGTACTGCGCCTGAAGGTGCTGATGCTGCTAGTAAGACCATCATGATGTTACCATGGCAACCAAATGAAGCGCTTCATTTACTGTCTCCATTCAAACAGAAAGACTACCACCCCCCCACCTGACAACAGAATCAAAAACTTGGTTGGGGCCTGGAACAGAAGAGCGTGTCATATTGTACAGGTTGAAAGAATCCCTCTGTTGATGAAGCATCGTTAATTACAAACACGAGGTCGTTAGCTAGTTAGCACCAAGTTCAACAACACTGAGCGTCACCGTTTCAACAACCAGAAATAAAAGGTGGGAAAAGTCTAATGATCTGATCTAAAGACTGTTTGAGAGAAGAATGAGATTCAGCTTGTGGTTGTGGTGTCGCTGGTTAAAATCAAAGGTTAAAATGCATTTCTCTGAGTGTCCACACAACTATAGACACACAAACATGTGTGAGAGGGGGGGGAGTGGGGGAGAAAGACCGAGGGGGGGCAGAGAGAGAGAGTAGCTCAGACATGCAGGACAAGGGAGGAATGGTATCATCTGGAAACATGCCCAAGTGACTGGACACACACACACACACAGACACACACAGACACACACACAGACACACACACACACACACACACACAGACACACACACACACACACACAGACACACACAGCCCTCCTGGGTCTTGGAGCAGTAAAGCATCATGGGAAAGCTCTTGTCCAGCTGCTGCAGCCTCGAGGCTGCACATTAAATCAGCGACGGACGTCCAGTTATTTACTCAATGGAGCGTTTCTCCTCCTCCACTAAACTACAGGGACTCTCCGGGACACAGAGTAAGAAACAGCAGAGACAAACAGGAAGTCGTCCGACACCAGGACACGTTGTCCTTCACGTTGTCCATCTCTTCAACACTCTGGTTGAGACTGTCCATTGCTGCAGCTCCTCTTTCCAGCCTCGGTCTCAGACCCTTGGTTCAAGCTCCTGTCCCTTTAAGGTGACTGGAGGCTGAAGTACAGGTCATAAACTCCGCCTCCTCCAGGTTAGCAGATGGCACATGGACCAAACTAAAACAGGAGACAGTAAATACATGTTTGTCGAAGATGGTTTCCGTCATTTCAGGTCGTTCTTACCTCACTGATGTTTGTTCATATTTCTGATCAGTTTGGTTTTAATGAGTTATTTGATGATATAAAAACTGACTCATGATTGACAGCTGAGACTGACCACATGTAACCTTGGTACCGTGGCTCCCTCCCCCGATCACTACTGACTCCCCACAGACTGGCCCCAAGTGCATGGTGGCGTGTGCCAAACAATATAATTGAATTAACACCTCGATGACAGCGTCAACATAAACGCAACATTAGAGGAGTAATAAAAGTCCATTTTATGGCAGAACAGTTGCATCAGACTGCAGCAGACGGGATGTGACTTCCACACTGACCCAGATACAATAAAACCTTTTTGTTTTCTAAAAGAGAGAGCATCAATATAACATGGTTTTTACAGATAGTGAATTATGGGTCGATGTTGACTCTTCAAAGCAAGTGTATCGTGTTGTGGTTCCACAGAGGAAATGAAGTCATGACGTGTGAAAACGAGTTCAGAGGGTCTCTCAGCGTCTTCGCTGCAGAAAGGAACCAGAGAGAAAATCTGTCAAACTGCCAAGAATCACAGCTGATGTCTCAGGTTTCACTGGGACGAGAGAAACGGCTTCAGTGAAGAGAACTCACTTCTCCTGGAATGAAAGGATCTCAGGGAAACTTGACCAACAGCATGAACACAAAACAGTGTTTCCCATCAAAACATCTTTTTCTCTGACAGAGAATTTGGAAAATGAATGTTATGAATGTCCTCATGGAGTTATACAGCTTTGCCTTCACAAGATGCTAATGTCACTTGTGCTGCTGTTCTCGCAACAGTGTCTGTTGAGTCAGTGTCTTCAGGTATCACCATATTTATTCATGTTTGCATTGTGTCAAATTAGAGGTGCCTAATGTTAATGCAGCTCTGCCCCCTGGTGAAGACTTCTACTGAAAACTGCTGCTCCTGCAACACAAGGTGCTCATTGGGTGCATTCTCCAAAAGGTTCAACAGACGTCTCGACAGTTGTTTGTTGGCTCATAGAACATGGACCTTCGAGTCCAACACCATGGACCTTCGAGTCCAACACCATGGACCTTCGAGTCCAACACCATGGACCTTCGAGTCCAACACCATGGACCTTCGAGTCCAACACCATGGTCCTTCTACCAGCACTCTAATTACCGTATTTCACCAGAGCCACACACTTGGTACCAGCACCGTAATCCGTTCCCAACCCTGAATCTGGAGCTCCTGCTTTAGTTGCCAGGAGAAGATGAGTAACAAAATGTTTTACCTCAGAAATATTTACAGAAACATTCAGTATCAGACACATTCTTTTGTTGGTTGATGATCATGTTTTTTAAATATATAATATAAAATAACCTTATTTGCTGAGGCAGTGTGGGAAACAGGGTTGATGACATTTCCTCTCGTGCCACCATCAGATCAAACTGTCAAATTAGTGTTGATTGTTTAATGATCCTTCACCACAAACAGCCAGCAGACGTGTTCAGTGACAGAGGAACTCGTCCCTGTATTGATGTGAAGTTGTGCAGCTCATGTTTACCACAAACCACTGCTCAGCTCGTCCTGTTTGTTTCTGCTGATGGTTGAGAAACCAAACACTGATCGGTATCATCCTCACCCTGTTGACACCTGCCTGAAAAATGTGCCTCAGTTTGAACCACATCCGCCAAATCTACATTTCTTCATATCCTCCATTTGACGAGGTGTCTAATCCTGCTACTGCAAACACACACAAACAGAATGGAGACAACGTCTTGTGGTGGAATAATCCGAAGACTTTGTTGTGCTCTTAATGTGAATGTATTGATGTGTTGCTGTATAATTTGGTTCATGTTCTCCTGCAGTCATAGTAACCTTGGTGACTCTTTGACCTTTTTATCTAGCACCATTATTAGCATGCTAACGTGCTGATGTAGCACTTAGCTCAAAGCTACAGTGAGTACGCGTCAACCATCTTTATATGGAGTCGATGGTTTTTATCAATGTTGATGGTGATCTAGATGTTGTGATAATGTGCTGGTGATTAAATTACAGCTAAGAATTGGGCATGTTTAAAATAAACTGCTGCTGCATTACAAACCTGGACACAGGTTATATATATATATATATATATATATATATGCATCTAGTAGATGTGATTTTCATTTTTCAGAGGCTGAAACACAACAGTGACCATTCAGCAACTCTGTTTTCCTGCAGGACGGCACCAGAGGGATTATAGAGCCCAAGCTCCGTCGTCTGACTCGAACAAAATAAATCACAGAACAGGTCAGAATCCAATACCTTCAGCTTTTCAGTTTAGTTAGAAAACACAATTTGGACATAAATCCTGTTTACTGTGGAGTGTTGATTTTCTCTTTAGGCTCCCAGCAGAGCCCGGAGCTGTCAATACCATCGACAACGAGACAAATGGCCCTGCGCTCTGGCCCCTAACTGCACTGCAGAGTCTGTTAAAATCACTGCTGTCGGCTTCACAGCTCCTGGATCTGGTTCATCCAGCAGGTTCAGCACTTGCACTGCAGAGACGACCCATCAGGAGTAAGCACTGACGGCCTAATGGATCTGTAAAGAGTGCTCCGATTTTAATAATGAAAACATCCGGCTCATTTGCACCTTGTTCGATTCAGACTTTTCAATTTAGTCTGACTCATAATATCAGGTGTGAAAGGTTCCTACATAACATGGAGTGGAGCAGTGAGGAGGAGGTCTTGGTTCTCTTGGTTCTTGAAAAAAGGAAAAGAAAACGGAGGAGCTTCAGGAACAAGGAGAATTTCATCTTCTGAGCAAGAAGCTGCCAAATGATCCCGATCGCTTCCAGGTCGGTTTCAGGACGTCAGTGGTTCACTTTGATTCTCTACCAGCTCTGAGACCCAGTTCCTCCTGAAGAGCTCAAACAAACAGCTCTCTGGACTTTGAGCCAATCAAACCTGTTCTGAAAACCTAAATGACGGATGAAAGTCTGTGTGTAAATGTGTTTGATACAATGTGAGGTCAGATATATTTTCAAACCTTTGACAATACAAAAAAATACAGACTTTTACTTCGACCAGAAGAGGAGGTCTGAGTCTGGATCACACTGTGATGCTGCTAGTGATACCATCATGATGTTACCATGGTAACCAAATGAAGCGCTTCATTATCTTTCTCTATTCAAACAGAAAGACTACTACCCCCCCACCGACGACAGGCCCACGTTAGACACCGTCTTCAAACCAATCACAGTCAAGTACAGGTAGGCTCCGCCCACGTAGGTGATGATAACAGGACGTACGTATGTCAGACAAAGTTCTTTAGTCCCTAAATTACAATGTGAAAAAGCTGTTTTCTCGTCGTATTCAGATTATTGTTTTGATGGAGTTTATATCGGAAACTTGTGTCCATGTAAACGTGTCGTGTGACGTTAGAGGCCCTTTCATGACTGAACGTTATCTGAAGACACACAAGGAAGAGAAGTGATATTTAACTGGCTAAAGTAATACGAAGCCAAACACACACAGTTAATCTATAATATGAAGTAGGTACAAAGAATAGGTTTTTTTATGTGTAACCTGTAGATGTGGACCAGTGGCACGGAGGAGATTCACTCCCCCGTGTGTCACTGGTTCAGGGTCGACATGAGAAACAGGATTCATCCAGGATGAAGTGTTGGTAAGCTGCCGCCTCGCCGCAGAGCGGCTGCTGCTGCCGCAACACAATGACAGGAAAATACTGCGGATAGACATCTAAACACTGTGTGTGTGTGTGAGAGTGTGTGTGTGTGTGAGAGTGTGTGTGTGAGTGTGTGTGTGTGTGTGTGTGTGTGTGTGTGTGTGAGAGTGTGTGTGTGTGTGTGTGTGTGTGTGTGTGTGTGTGTGTGTGTGTGTGTGTGTGTGTGTGTGAGTGTGTGAGATGGTGATGAATGAGTGTGCTACCCGGCCTGCAGGGTAATTCATTTCTCAACCTGAACAACACTTACTGTCAGGCTGAACAGGATTAATGGAGGACACACACACACACACACACACACACACACACACACACACACACACACACACACACACACACACACACACACACACACAGGCGACTGCGACCACACCGTGTCATTTGGGAACCAAGATTCCAGTGTTTTTTTGCAGGAAATGATGTCATCAGGCGTCGAGCAGTAAGCCCTGGCAGCACGATGACATCGCCCCTGGAGGACCAATGAGATCACGAGTTGACCTCCGGCACTGACCGACCCTACGACGCTGAATAATGGAAATACAGTTCAACCAAATAATGACCGCTCTGTTACCTCTGATGTTAGCGTGAAGGTCAGAGTTCAATTGGTTTAATTAGATGACGTCTCCACTTCAGTGAAATCTGAGGAATCTAAAAATGACATTTTTTATTTTGTCATTTAAACGTTCACACAGTATCTCACTCTGCGTTTCTTGTGGACGTGTAGCGTTCGTTCCTGAGGAAGCAGGATCGAGTTCAGCACGAGCCACGATTATCTGTCCGAGCACAAGAGAAAATGAACAGAGCTCTTTGTGTAACTCCTGATTCCCAGCGTGGCCAGGCAGAGTATCCACACCGTGTGTGTGTGTGTGTGTGTGTGTGTGTGTGTGTGTGTGTGTGTGTGTGTGTGTGTGTGTGTGTGTGTGTGTGTGTTTACTTATAAAATTCCAACTTTTTTCTCAAAATCTCAGAATTGTTTTTCTCCAACACATCTGAACTGCTTCTCTTAGAAACACAGAGAAAAGTTGTTTCAGTGAAGAGTCACATTCTGAAGAGAGACATTCTTTAGTGTGTAGAGGTACACACACACACACACACACACACACACACACACACACACACACACACACACACACACAGTGCAACAGAGCCTCTCTCTCTCCCACAGACACCAACACACTTGCCGACCCCCAACCCCGTCCGTCAGAGAAAGCTTGTTTCAATTCAATGAGCTGCAAATTAGACTGACCCTTTCCTAGACCCCCAACACACATACACACACACACACACACACACACACAAACACACACACACACACACACACACACACACACACACACACACACACACACACACACACACACACACACACAATCCTAGCATGCTCTGTGCCCTCTCTCTCTATCCATCTTGGCACTGCTTTGCTCTTTCTTTTCACTTTGCCTCCTCTCTTTAGAGGCGCTGTCATGCCCTCACACACAGAATGACCATCAGTCAGACCACACACACACACACACACACACACACACACACACACACATACACAGACACACACACTCACAGACACACACACATGGGAAATGAGGGGGAGAGGGTCATTAACTCTACAAAAGAGGCAAAAAGGCGTCAGAACGGTTAAACTAGCAGCTGATGGATGGAGGGACGGACAGATGGGTGAGGACGGAGGGTGTGAAGAGACGGAGGGACGGACAGAAGATTCGCTGACTCGATCGATGGAAGTCACAACTGTTGAGTGTGAAACGACGGATGATTCTCACGCTCAACAGTCGCCATCTTGGATTCCTGGTGAGAAGACAAGGGACCAACAACGCGTGTTCAGATCTGCAGCTGAAGGACACGAGAACATATTCAGCTGAAGTGAGAAAAGCGGCCAGTAGAGGTCACACACAAAGTATCAGATTTGCGAAGATGACGATCAAAAAGTCGAGTGACGGAAACGACGCAGAAGAAATCGAGTTTGCAGAATCATCAGTTTGTTTTCATCACGGCTGATGTTTGCGTGACCTGCATGCTAACGGAGCTGAGCGCTGACGCCTGACATCATCACATCCAGACTGATTACGGGTTTCCGAACATCGCCAACATCAGCTCCAAGTCAGCTGTTACCAAGCAACAGCCAACAGGCTCTGGACTGTACAGCTACTGTAGCTATAACAGGAAACCACGTGTGTGTGGGTATGTGGTCAGAGGTGTCCGTCCTCCGAGGGCCGACAGCTGGTAACCATGGCAACAGAGGGGTCCAATGTGTGTTTTAAGTAAATTCCTGGTGAGAGGTTAATTAGCTCATCAGCAGGCTCCTCACAGCAGGAGCGTCTGCTCTCACACTGTTAAACACTGATACACACAGATTCGTAAAGTAGGGACAGATGAGACGTTCACAGTTTATCAACAGCTCTGAGGTCTCGTCCCCACCAGAGGGACGGAGACGTTCTGCAGAACCCTGGACGACGTTTAGACGCAACACGACGGAGCATTCAACATCCTTAATGTCTGCAGACTCACATGGCAGCCATGACACCGTCAGAGGGAAACCAGACGAGATAACACTCATTACTGATCAGAAGTCAGCAGCAGGTTAGCTTAGCTTAGCACGACGGCTAGATGAAGCTAAGAGACGGGTGTCGAGGAACCACTGCCTCTTTTAAAGAAGTCATGAATCACTGTAACTGTGCAGTGACAGAAGCGACAGAGCAGAGTGGATTCAGGACAAAGATTTACTTTAACCACGTGTTCATGTTGACAACCACCTGCAGGGGAATCTAATCGGGCACGTACTTGCTTGTGATGCTGGAAGATTCCTCTAGAGGGCACCAAAGAGCTCAGGTCATAGAACTACCTGGTTTGTGTCACGTAAACAAACACTGGACTGACAAAGTTACGTAAAAAGCTCGTTAGCTCGCCAGCAGCTAACGTTAGCAGCTCGCCAGTAGCCTGCACAGAAGAAGCTGACCATGTACGAAATAGACACAGGATACGTAAAACAGCCGTCATACAAATGCAGAGTTAAGATAAATGTATCTGCAGCCTTGGAAAAACGTGAGCTAACGCTACGTTCACGTCCTGTGTGAGCGAAGGTCGTGACGAGGAAAGAATCCCACATCCAGGATTAACGAGTTCACAACCAGCTAAACGGTTTTCTGTCTCAGCTTCCATGCTCCAGTTGCATGGTGGGTAATGTAGGCACCAGATTTCGACATGAACGATGAATGTGTGAAGTAAAAACGACAACATCTCTGATTTACTCTTTTCTCCTCCTCCTTCCTTTCCTGTCCCCCCATCTTTTCTTTTTTTAACCACCCATCCATTTCTTCTCCTCTGATCTCTCCACCTTTTTACATATTCTCGTCCATCCTCTCCTTCTTTCTCGTCTCCTGCTCAATTCTCCTCCTCTCCTCCTCTCCTCCTCGCCAGAAGGTCACGGGGGTTGACAGGAAGCATCCATCATCCTGCGCCCGTATTCGGTCGTCTATTCTAAAGGCAGGGTGTGTTGTCACGGCGACATTGTTGAGTGACAGGTTGTATCTGACGCTGATGGACATGCCAACGGCTATCACACACACACACACACACACACACACACACACACACACACACACACACACACACACACACACACACACACACACACACACACACACACACACACACACACACACACACAGCAGATAAGAGTGACAGGAGATAAAACTTGCTGCTGTCCTGTCAACACTTACTTAATTTGTCGCGGCAGTTACAACAGATTCAGACGCGACAACACACGACAACACAAACAGACAAACTTAATGTGCAACACAAACATTTACATTTTGTTGCTGAATATATTGAGCTTATATACAGTTACTGATCATCTTTATATACAGTCACTCGTCTCCATCTCTTCAGCTAATTCTCTCCTTCACCTTCCTCTATCTGCTCAGTCTGGAATTTGATCATTTCATCCTCCAGTCATGTGCCTTTTATTCATCGGAATTCCTATACGCACGCACGTACATACGTGCACGCACGCACACACGCACACGCACACACAGTATCAGACAGTACTTCAGTGTTTAAACAGATTCCAGTCTGAGACAATAAAACTCCTCTCTCCCTCGTTCCTTCTTTTCATCTCAACTCTTCTGAGTCTCGCGTCGGCCTCATCACCAAAAGCTCTGGAACCTCCTCGTGTTTCCAAGTGGACGTCTTCGTCTTCTACGTGTACGGCTCCTCTTCTTCATCCTGAGATGTTTGTGTTCTTCCAGTTTCACGTCCGTCACGTGTTAGAAACCTCATCAACACGTCCACTCGCTCACTGGGAAGCTTCCACACATTGTCCTGCTGTTTCCTCACATGGACTCACTCTGACATGTTACACACATTTTACCAGGAGGCTGCAGGAGAAGATCCAGAACATGTCCAGAGACACTGACTCTGACATTATTTCTCACATACAGAACACGTCAGGAACACGTCAGGAACATGTCGGACTTCAGTTCAGGTCCGACAGCAGCTTTGTAAATCTGTTCAGTAGGTGAACACCTCTTTGATGGAGGTAACAAGCTGCAGGTCAATGAAGACGTGTGATATAACATCAGTTTCCCCTGAAGCTTAAATGTCATAAAGATGAAATCACTTTGTCAGATGGCAGCTTCTTCTTTCCTGATATAAAATGCTGATGTGAGTCAGAGGAAATGAGCCAAATCACATAAAAAAAAAAGAAACACCAGCTCCTTTCAGAGTCTTTCTTTATGATGAGGGAGAGCAGACCTCCTCCTCCTCCTCCTCCTCCTCTGCTCTTCCTCTCTGACACACAATTGAATCCTTCACACATCCTCCTCCTTCTCCTCTTTTCCACTCTTTTGTTGCTCTGATAGAAAAAGGGTCACTGTCTCAGTGTCTCTCTCTCATGACAGAAACCAGACAGTCTTGCTCTCTCACACTCACACACACACACACACACACACACACACACACACACACACACACACACACACACACACACACACACACAGTCTCGTGGACCGAGTGTCCGCAGTGAACTCTGGATTAACCTTCATCTGGTTTGTGTTATAAATAGAATCGGATGTTCCCGACCTAATCGGACTGTTTTTAATCCCACGTCGTTCTTTTACCAACAGAAAGTATGAAACATCTGGAGTGAACACATCTATGTTTTACTGCTCATCAGAGCAGGTGCTGTGGATCCTTCCTCCTGTTCACCCATCTGGAGGGGGGGGGGCTCAGGGTCTAATTATCAGCATGTTTCAGAGGCTCTTACAAAGTGGTACAATGATGTAAATCCAGCCTGCAGCAAAGAAAAAACATGAACTCCACAGATGATTTCACATGAAAGATCGGTCCCACGATCAGCAAAGCACAGGATCTGACTGCAAATCACGACTTCGGCACGAAATAGCAACGTTCATATCCGAGATATTGTAGCTTCACTTTCAGATAGCAGAAGGAAGTGAAGACCATCTTTATGTAAAGTCCGTGGGTTGTTCCTAATAAACCATCTGACAGTGCTGATGATATTGTCCTGCTGGTGATCAGCCTCTAGGAATGATCACGACAGATCAATATTCAGCCGCTCACTGTCTGGATGTTGTTTGCTTCACGAAGCTGGAAATGTAACTAAATGTGTGAGTTTGAGTTCTGTGTTTCATAAGAGCTCAGAGGACGAGAGGAGGCGTTAAAGAGATGAGTGTAATGTGGGTGGCTGATGGTGCCGTGGGGGGGGGCTGTTATACAGAGGCGATAACACCACCTGTCAGTTATAAGCGTTGTTGTTTTTAGTGTATTCACAGTTTCATGACAGAGATGCGGCCCGTTGACCCCTGACCCTGGAGTCAGGGCTCCCAGCAGCAGGATTTAAACCCAACACCAGCTCCATACATTCAGGATTATTCTGGATTATCCGTCTGTCAGAGACGACGCAGGGATGTTCATTAACAACAAGGTTCCGTCAGTGGCCTCAAAGAGTCGATGGAGAAAAGGTTAATCACCAAGTGGAACAATTCATCAGCAACGAGAAAAAGCTGCTTTCAGACCTGCACTGAATTCTGGGTAATCTCCTGAAATGTGTGTGTGAGAACGCAAAATGTCCGAGTCAGTTGTGCAGACAATTTGAGTCCGATGCCAATAAAATCCAGTTTCACAGACATATCAGTATAAACAGGTATTTATAATAAAGTTCATAATAAAGTTTTACATTTCTTTGTCATAAGGGTTTGATCTGAACATCTGAGGAACCATTGATATTGTATCAGAACATGTTTACTCCCTGATATCGGTATTTGTTCCTTTCTTTATTCTGAAAACAGATGTGAACAGAGGAATCCGTACAGACTCACACTAATGTGATTAATAATAAATTACAAAATGAATCAAGCGGTAAACGTACGTACGGAGACATCGGCCCACGTGCAACAAGGGGAGTGAAGTTAGTTTCTGAAACGATGAGTCACTGTGATCACGACCTGCTTCTTCAGTATCGTACACAGAGTTAACGAGACGCCGTCAGACGAGAGGAAGGAGGGAGTCGACATCTGGGGGGGTGTGATCCGCTATAAGACCTGATACAACCTGTGTGTGTGTGTGTGTGTGTGTGTGTGTGTGTGTGTCATCAGTAGATCAGTGGTTCGATCTTGTTCAGATGTTGAGTCTGAACATAATAACGCTCCATCAAACTGACCTATCTGACCTTTTTATCAGAGCATCAGAGCATCAGTGCCAGTGTGTGTGTGTGTGTGTGTGTGTGTGTGTGTGTGTGTGTGTGTGTGTGTGTGTGTGTGTGTGTGTAATGAGGGAAACTGTTGACTGTGACTCAGCCTGAACATTAGACTGGTGCTAATGGGCCAGTTTGGACACGCATGAAGGACTAGCTTCCCTCTGTCTGACTCTCCTTCCCCCGACTCTTCTCACTGCTGCACTTCATAAAAAGCTCATTTGTGTTCCAGCTGCAGAACATCAGGCTCCAGCAGGTTCATCGTGGCAGCGGAGCACATGAACAGACTCAGAATTCATGAGCTATCGACTGTGAGAATGAAAACTAATGTTTCAGTGGAGCTCGACCTTCAGTCACTTAAATACGATCAAGCTGCAGCAGATCACAGACGCTCACAGACATCAGTCCTCCACTTGTGTTATTTCACCTGGAATTATTCTCTGAATGTTAAGTTTGGAAACACTTTCATCATATTGTGGAATTAACTTTAGTTTTTATCTCTATGGAGCTGGATGCGAATCGACCCACTGAATAAACCACCCAGTTGTTTATTGTTGTCTAATGGCACAAGCTTCATAAGCAGGAAGACCTTAAAGCAACACTATGTAGTTTTTATATCGTAAAATAACAGCTTTAAATTCATTGTGATGCTTCACAAACGTATGTGTGTCGTGGCCCCAGCGCCCCCTGGAGGCCTGCTCTATGTTACTCTGGTGAACCACACTGGAACATTACAACCGGCTTCACGACCAACACACCAACAACCAAAGAAGAGGAAGAGAGGAAGTAAGCGAGGAAGAAACCGAACCAGAGTGAAAATCTGAGCATATTTCACTCCAGAGCTAAAAGAGGCCGAAGGATTCACGACTGGTCAACAAATGCACGTGTGTACAGCTGTGTGCACGACTCGTATGTACACATCCCACCTGTAGGGGGAGCCGAGAGCTAATCTCTCAACTGTCGCTTTAAAATATAAAAACTGTCCGACGTGTGATTTGCATTGTCTTCGGGAATATAACTCGTGATAAACAGTCCTCAGACGTGAATGAGGACTTTCTCCATGTGTGGCGTTAAAAAAACAAAAACTGCAGTAAATCTTTATAGTGAATTACGATACATATTGTATCAGCAGTATTATGTTAGTTCTAAATCGTGAGTTAACCATAAAACCTTGAGTAAAAAGCAAGAATTTCTTCGGTCGACAACAACTCAACAGTTTCTCTGTTCACTGTTAATAACTCGATATTAAACGTTTGGTATTTTAGGTCCCGAGCACAGAAAACACTCCTGTTACTGAGCAGTTTTAATTCTTGTGGAAACTTCAAACATGGTTCTTCTCATTAGTTTAACTTAATTCGTGTTCAAGGCATAGCCATAGCAACTGTACTAATAACCATGGCAACAGTGCTAATAACCATGGCAACAGTGCTAATAACCATAGCAACAGCAGTGATGCCTATAGGGCTGTTGTGTGGTGAAACTTATTTAACATCGAGTTAAACTAACTACTAACTCTCAAACTTCTTCACTGAACGTCCACGTCCACACATCTTTCTGAAGTGATGGTGTTCTATCACTTTTCTAATCATCAAACATTTTTTTGAAATGACAGATTTGATTTAAACTGTTAAAATAAAGACATTTGAGTTAATTCATGGGAAATAAACGGATATCATCAGTTTCTGTTGAGATCAGTGTTTCAGTATCTGGATCGACAACAGGTCTCCACAGGAAACAGGGTGTGTGTGTGTGTGTGTGTGTGTGTGTGTGTGTGTGTGTGTGTGTGTGTGTGTGTGTGTGTGTGTGTGTGTGTGTGTGTGTGTGTGTGTGACACTCCCTGCAACACAAATTGGTGTGTGATGACTCACCTGAAGCCCACACACACCCTGCCCAGCTACACTGTGGGTTTGTATTGTGTATAAATAAAGTCCGATTCTACAGAAGCCTATGAGGAAGTGACTCCACTTCTCCATCGCGGGGATCCCCGGCTGTGGTCTCACATCGGCTTCTCCGGGGGTTTCTGGAGACTTGGTACGAGGAGGCCAGGCGGAGGAATCCCATAGAAACTCACTCGGACACATTCACCTCCTCCAGAGGCCCTGCAGAGCATGTCCCAGAGTTTTAGAGTCAAACAGGCCACAAAGCTGCATATGCATTGGGGCTTGGGTACCACAGTGTGATTGACAGCTAGTATCGTCCAATGGGAGCAGGTGTAGGTGGTCCTGCAGTGTCCTCCAGCAGTCAGCCAGGCTCCACCCCCCGCTCCTCCAAATATGGTTACTTCAAAAAACCCAAATGGTTCTGCATGGACAAAATGCCAAACTGGAGGCTTCACAATGGCAGCTCATCTGTCCCTCCACCTAATTTTCCACCTGTCAGTCCACCTGTCTTTCTACCTGTCCGTCCACCTGTCTGTCAATCTGTCTTTCTACCTGTCCGTCCACCTGTCTGTCAATCTGTCTTTTTACCTGTCCGTCCACCTGTCTTTCTACCTGTGCGTCCACCTGTCAGTCCACCTGTCTTTCTACCTGTCCGTCCACCTGTCTGTCAATCTGTCTTTCTACCTGTCCGTCCACCTGTCTGTCAATCTGTCTTTTTACCTGTCCGTCCACCTGTCTTTCTACCTGTCCATCCACCTGTCTGTCTCTTGCATTGAGGCGGTTTGTACCAGTCACTCAATAATAGATTAAGGTCTTTTCTTCTAAAGCCTGAACCTGCGGCAGCTGCTGGACACACACACACACACACACACACACACACACACACACACACACACACACACACACACACACACACACACACACACACACACACACACACACACACACACACCTCAGTCAGCAGTAATGGCTCCCGCTGGGAACGGCCTTATCAATATCCCAGTGGATGGAGGAAGAGGAAGAGAATCAAAGGTCAAACAATTAAAGTTCTGGACTCAGGCAGAGACACTGAGAATGATGTCACCCTCTCCACGTTCTACAGAGAACTGACTGTTCTCATCACACTGATGAATGTTCAAACGTTCATGTCTCTGATACATTTGGTTTTAAGTAGTTATCTGAAATGAAAAGGGGCTGAGAAGTGATTCATGCACCTTTTGATACATTTGTCTGATTCTAGTTGTGTTGGACAGACGCTGGAACTCAGACGTCTGACGGCCTCTGCAGGTTTGCTTTGGATTAGATGTTTAGATGTTTAATGTTGGGAGCTGCCATCCTGTCCGTGGCGTTGAAGAGAGAGACTGAGAGTCTGCAGCCTCATGAGGAGAATCTCTAATATCTGTTCCTCCCATTTGGTAAAATGATATCGCTGAAATACTTTTTTTGTACTTGGTGGAAAATGGTGGAGTGCTCTCTGTGGGTTGGGTTGGGGGGGGGGGGGGGGGGGGGGATGAGTTCCCCGACCAGGAGGAGATTGAGAACTCACTGTCGGGACCATATGTCCCATCAGGCCTGGGAAGACTAAGTGGAAGACAATGGATGGACAGACGCATGTCCATGTGAACGTTAGACCAAGAATCTTCTCTGTCGACAGATACATGTTGTAATAAACTCATATTCAATTATTTTAATAATTTACTGCAGAAATGAATCTCTAATCAGAAATCTGTGCAGAAGATTTTCCTTCACCAGACGTCGGGATTGACAGCTGAGACTGACTCGTGATTGGTCGAGACTGTGCATCAGTGGGACCTTCATACTGCTGCTCCGCCTCCAAAAGACGAGTCGTCACATGAGAAAGACAAACTCCAGAAAATGCTGGACCCAATTTTCTGAACATTTTTCAGTTTATTTCAAATCTCTGCAGCCGCAATGTTTTCAGGTGAGAAAACAGTCGTATTTTATTTCTTATGAAAACTTCATGTAACTTCTTCTTCCTTTTTATTTATTCACCACTCAGATTCACTTTTACTGGAACATTTTTGTGTTTTTCAGTGTTTTCTGGTCCTGACTGAGCTTTAACTACGTGTCAGAGCACTTCAAACCGTTCAGCTTCAAACGCCGCCATGAGAAGTCAGCTTCAAATATTAATAACTGCAGCCAGCCGCCACGCTCTTTAATCAATATCTCTGGCTCACATACAGTACACACACACACACACACACACACACACACACACACACACACACACAACATACCAACAACAGCCACACTGTCTCGTACCAACACGCCTACACACACACACACACACACACACACACACACACACACACACACACACACACACACACACACACACACTGCAAACATCAACACAAACATCTCAAACTGGCTCTGAATCAGCATTTTTGATGCTAATTATCTGCATGGGGAGAAAATGTGAACACACACTTTCTCTCCATCTCCTGATTGAATCTGTCCTCGGGGAACAAACTGCCTGTAGCTGTTCCCTGGACGTGATACAGGAAGTTCATGACTCAGCGTTTGTTAGTCTCACAGTTTTCTCTTTAAGACTTCGACCATGTTGGAATTTAAAGACCAGTGAAGTTTTTAACCAGCTTCTGAATTAACAAGTGAAACTAACACGATGTAACTTTGCTGAGCAACAGCGCCCTCTGCAGCATCACATGCTCATTAACTCTGTTGGGCTCCGGGTCTGAGCGATGAATCGGTTTGTGTGATTGGTCCAAAAGTCGGAACAATCCCACAAAGTGTTTTCACTGCAAACCAACAGAACCAGGTTCAGTTTGATCCAGATCCAGACCTGCTCTTCTGGTCCGAGGAACCTTTCACACCTGCTGTTCAGGTTCAGACTGAACAGCAGGTGTGAAAGTGCCGAGGTTCTGACAGCAGCTGATAACTGATGTGAACCAACAGTCTCAGAATAAACAGCAGCAGTCCACGATTGGTCTGTTTCATTTGTGTGGAAACCAAAGACTCCAGCTCTGCTGCACATGAGGAGAACGACAGGAACAGCATGACTCACCCTGGGATGAAATGCAGTCAAGGACTGTGGGTAATTTCCATCCTGAGGACAGAGTCTCTGCCTGAGTCAGGCCTCTCAGTCGCAGAGACATTGGACGTCGTGGGGGGGGGGCGTGTGCGGGGGAGCAGAGGGGCAGTGTTTTTCATGAATGTTAATGGGTCTTAAATTCTGCCTCCCTCAGCCGAGCAGCGGTGGCTCTGCAGCGAGCGGCTCTGTGGGCGTCATCACGTTCAGGTTGTCTGATCACAAGCAGAGAGCAGCTGCTTCAGAATGAGGATCCAGAACCTCAGCTCAGCTCAGAGCAAAGTGTCATCTGGGTTCCAAACACAACTTTTCACTTCCACATTTACAAGATGTGACCCTTCTGCTGCACATTATTTTGAAGGAGACATATTCTGTTCATCTTCACATTGATCATTTTAATTAGTGTTATGACTGTGAAATGTTTTCATGCTCCACTGTTCAGAAAACATCACGTTCCTCAGACTGTCCACTGCTGCAGCTCCTCTTCTCAGCCCCTGTCTCAAACAGGGCTGAGACAGTATCTGCATTAATAAAATACTGCGGTCATGTCAGTGACATCACAGGGACACGATGTGTTCTCAAGCAGCAGTAACATGTGATCACATGATGATGATCACATGTGATCACATGATGATGATCACATGTGATCACATGATGATGATCACATGATGATGATCATCACCTTTAAAGCTCCAAATAAAATGATCTGTGATAAACAGGTTTATCATAATATCACTGTTCATCTGTACATTAGATCTGAATACAAATACCTGAGTGCGTCTCACAGACTATTTCACTCTGCAGCACCTGTGTCTGACCAACATGGAGGGAACCGAACAACCCGGGTGCAAGCTCAGCAAAATGCTGCAGGACTGGAGGGAAACCAAGGAGCTGGCTGAGGGAGCAGCTCTCCAGAAGAGCATGAGCAGGGAGAAGGAGAGAGAGGACACCTCCGCCCCGAGTCTCCTGACATGAAGAACCACAGGTAGGAGGAGAGAGTCAAAGAGAAGAAGGAGAAACTGGAGCGAGAGAAGAGGGAGCAGAAGGAAAAGCAGGAGAGAGGAGGGTCGTTCCTCAGTTTTCTCTTGAGACGCTGCAGATCTCCTCCCCCATCCTTCCTCTGCCTCACCCCCGTTCACCTTCCCCTCACCCCCACTCCCTCACACCTCACCCCCCCTCCCTCCCCCTCCTCCACCCCAGACCTGTATTTCTTGTAAATATATATTTTAGTTTTGTATACCAACCATCATCTGAAAAAAAATTGCAAACTTGGAATAAGAGTCAATGTTATTTATACATATATTATTTGACTGTACCATCTTCAGGCTGTATTCTATCAATTGAAGAGGATCTGACAGATCATATATTGACTTAGAGGTAACGGCTAAATTAGATTCATTCAATACACTTTTTGTGAAATGAAGCTAATGTCTCCTCACAAACTGTCGGTTCAAAATCTTTAAAACAGAAAGGATCTCTGGAGTTCAGTGCAGGTCTGAACGCAGCTCGAGACTCAACTGGTGTTAAACACAGACTGTGGACACCAGGCTGTTTTTTTACATGTGGAATTTAAGCTAAATTTAAAGAAAGAAAAATCTAAAGTGTACAAGAATCTATAAAAATCTCTCAACAGCAAAAAGCTGCTGATGAACCAAAACCTGGTCTCCTCCATTTATCTGTTTGCTCCGTTTAGATCCAAACAGTCGTCCCCTGTTCACGGTCAAATAAGTTAATCCTTGAATCTCGACTCAGGTTAATGTGAAATAAATAAATGCGAGTTCAGTTTCTGCCTTGACTCACTGTGACAGTTGTTTAGTTTTGTACGTTTCTCCACGGCTCGTCTCCAAATCCCCAAAATACAGTTCTGCTGCCTCACAAATGTTTCTGTTGAACCATCAGCTCGTCTTCCACCAAGATTAATACACAGGAAACAATCAGCTGGTAACAACTTAACCTACTGTAAACATGCACGTGCACACACACACACACACACACACACACACACACACACACACACACACACACACACACACACACACACACACACACACACACACACACACACACACTATCACAAATCACCAATTATGTCCCTATTGAACAGAGACCAGGAGGTTTTTTACACACGAGTGGCTCCGAGGAAAAAGATCAATATTTATCCAAATCCATCTGTTGTGTTTTGTAGTGGACGACATCAGGTCGCCGCTTTGACCCTGAACGCATCACACTGTTGACACGCAGCTCTGCAGACGGAAAAAATCAATGTGGATAATATGACAGGTGGCGAGGAACAGACGTGAACACTGGAGCTAAAACCGCCTCAGTTCACAAGAAGGTTATTCTGTTTTTTATTCAAGTCCTTCAACGACTGGAATCAGTTCTAATCAATAAGAAGATGATAAACGGCTTCTTCTGGAAAATGAAATACAAACATGATCCATTTCACTTATGTGAGCGGACTTTAAACTGGATAGAAAGTCACTTTTATGAATTGAAATTATTAATTCGTAATATAAAAATATAAAACAACAGTTTTTAATGTTGTCTGACCGGAAGTTGGTAATTGGTTGATTGAGAACCATGAGAACTTGTTGAACGTGTGTAAACTGCTGAGAACAGATTAACACTTTTCTTGTCGCGGTCACAAGTCAAAAGGTTCGAGAACAAATCACTTTATGTTAATTAAAAAAACAACAACACACACCTCCTCCAAATATACATCGTCCCCCTGCTCTGACAACCTGTTGCCACGGGTTACCATCACACCCCATCAATCACTGTGGGGGAAACAATGCCGTGATTGGTGCGCTGACAGATGGGGTCACCATGACAACACAAAGACCCGCTGATGACTCAATGGAGAGTGAGACGGAGCGAGGTTCAGTCTCCTGCCACCGAGCCCCTCGCTGCCTTTATGTGCTGAAGTTTGGTTTTAAGAGGATTATCAGCTCCGTTCAACAGCTGCTAATAAGACTAATTAGGCCAAATGGGAAAGGGGGGGGGGGGGGGGGGGATGGGGGGGAAACAGGAAGATATTTTTTACCAAATTTGAGTTATTTATGAGGTGTGCATGATTTTCTCAGACTGGGAAGTGAACTGAACCACGGAGACATGACGGATTTACCTCAACTCGAGAAAAATGATAGAGGAGGGAGAGGAGGAAGAGGAGGGAGAGGAGGGAGAGGAGAGAGGGGAGGGAGAGGAGGGAGAGGAGGAAGAGGAGGGAGAGGAGGAAGAGGAGGGAGAGGAGGAAGAGGAGGGAGAGGAGGAAGAGGAGGGAGAGGAGGGAGAGGAGGAAGAGCAGGGAGAGGAGGGAGAGCAGGGAGAGGAGGGAGAGGAGGGAGAGCAGGGAGAGGAGGGAGAGCAGGGAGAGGAGGAAGAGGAGGGAGAGGAGGAAGAGGAGGGAGAGGAGGGAGAGGAGGGAGAGGAGGAAGAGCAGGGAGAGGAGGGAGAGGAGGGAGAGCAGGGAGAGGAGGGAGAGCAGGGAGAGGAGGAAGAGGAGGGAGAGGAGGGAGAGGAGGAAGAGGAGGGAGAGGAGGAAGAGGAGGGAGAGGAGGAAGAGGAGGGAGAGGAGGGAGAGGAGGGAGAGGAGGAAGAGGAGGGAGAGGAGGGAGAGGAGGAAGAGCAGGGAGAGGAGGGAGAGCAGGGAGAGGAGGGAGAGGAGGGAGAGGAGGGAGAGGAGAGAGGGGAGGGAGAGGAGGGAGAGGAGGAAGAGGAGGGAGAGGAGGAAGAGGAGGGAGAGGAGGAAGAGGAGGGAGAGGAGGAAGAGGAGGGAGAGGAGGGAGAGGAGGAAGAGCAGGGAGAGGAGGGAGAGGAGGGAGAGCAGGGAGAGGAGGAAGAGGAGGGAGAGGAGGAAGAGGAGGGAGAGGAGGGAGAGGAGGGAGAGGAGGGAGAGCAGGGAGAGGAGGGAGAGCAGGGAGAGGAGGGAGAGGAGGAAGAGGAGGGAGAGGAGGGAGAGGAGGGAGAGGAGGGAGAGCAGGGAGAGGAGGAAGAGGAGGGAGAGGAGGAAGAGGAGGGAGAGGAGGAAGAGGAGGGAGAGGAGGGAGAGGAGGGAGAGCAGGGAGAGGAGGGAGAGGAGGGAGAGGAGGAAGAGGAGGAAGAGGAGGGAGAGGAGGGAGAGGAGGAAGAGCAGGGAGAGGAGGGAGAGGAGGAAGAGGAGGGAGAGGAGAGAGAGGAGGAAGAGGAGGAAGAGGAGGGAGAGGAGGGAGAGGAGGAAGAGCAGGGAGAGGAGGGAGAGCAGGGAGAGGAGGGAGAGGAGGGAGAGCAGGGAGAGGAGGGAGAGCAGGGAGAGGAGGAAGAGGAGGGAGAGGAGGAAGAGGAGGGAGAGGAGGGAGAGGAGGGAGAGCAGGGAGAGGAGGGAGAGGAGGAAGAGGAGGGAGAGGAGGGAGAGGAGGGAGAGCAGGGAGAGGAGGGAGAGCAGGGAGAGGAGGGAGAGGAGGAAGAGGAGGGAGAGGAGGGAGAGGAGGAAGAGCAGGGAGAGGAGGGAGAGGAGGGAGAGGAGGGAGAGCAGGGAGAGGAGGGAGAGGAGGGAGAGGAGGAAGAGGAGGGAGAGGAGGAAGAGGAGGGAGAGGAGGGAGAGCAGGGAGAGGAGAGAGAGGAGGAAGAGGAGGGAGAGGAAGAAGAGGAGGGAGAGGAGGGAGAGGAGGGAGAGCAGGGAGAGGAGGAAGAGCAGGGAGAGGAGGAAGAGGAGGGAGAGGAGGAAGAGCAGGGAGAGAGAAGATGGATGACAGATGAGATCTTTCATGGTTTCATACTTCTCATCAGTGTCATGCTGCTGAAACAGGAATAACATGTTTTCTTAGGAGTAGGGAAAAAAGTAGGAAACAGAATATTTACAGTTTAAATTCATGAATGGTCATCACATCATGAGCGTATAGAGCCAATCACAAATTCATAAGCTGTTTTCAGACATGTTCCTGACATGTTCCTGACATGTTCCTGACATGTTCCTGACATGTTCCTGACATGTTCCTGACATGTTCTGGAGGTTCTGTATGTGAGAACAAAAAACTGAGTCAGTGTCTCTGGACATTTTCTGGATCTTCTCCTGCAGCCTCCTATAAAAATGTGTGTAACATGTCAGAGTGAGTCCATGTGAGGAGACAGCAGGATGAAAACAGGAGCTGTACACGTAGAAGACGGAGACATTTGGGGCGTACATCAAGACCTGAACCTTTGACCTTTGACCACCCAAATTTAATCAGTTAATCTTGGGCCATATTAGACGATTAATAACGAGTTTGTGAGGCCAAAAAGGGTTGTGAAGTCACTGTGACCTTCACTGTTGAATTCCAAATTCTAATCAGTTCATCCTTGAGTCCAAGTGAATGTTTGTACCAAATTGGAAGAAATTCCCTCGAGGCGTTATTGAGATGTTGTGTTCACAAGCACGGAGCTGATGGAGGAACAACCTGAAAACATAATGCATCCACTGGGTGTCACTCCTCCTGCTGCTGCTTCACAAACACCAACTACACAACGTCGTTGTCGTTGTCCAGACAACATTTAAAAAAGTTCCCAGCAGCCTTAAATCATTGTTGCTCCAGAGGAAACGTCCCCACCTGTAGCCCCCCCGCAGGCCTGTGATACTTTTATTAAGCATCTGAACTGAAACAATGAGGGAACCGGTCCTTTCCTGCTGATTAGCTCTAGTTAGGAACAAGTGTGCGTCTTGATTCCTGAACACTTTCCTGTGAGGTGAGAGAATTACACCCGGTTGAGTTAATGAAGAGATGCAGACTCCTGCTGCTGTTTGACAGATTCCATCATCGACAATCATCTAATCAGCAGCTGGAGACCATGAATATTCAGTCAGGAGACAAAGACCGAGCTTTACTGAAGCCAATCAGATCAATCTCTTTGACTCAGGAGAGTAAAACTGAGTTCGTCACAGTGAATGTGAATCATCAATCACCGGGCTGGTTAGCATGCTAACGGCAGAAGAAGCTAACCCACTGGTGTTTTACACGTTTGGAAGTTTGATGCTAATCTCACGTTAGTAAACAGCTGTTAAAGATGACGGAAACTGTGGCAGTAGTTTAACGTGTTTATCTTTTATGTGATTTACATTTTAACTGTGTCTCGTACAAACTAAGCGTCTGAAATAAAGTGAGTTGAATCAAAGGAGGCGAACGCAGACGTCTCATCATCAAAGTCAATTACAACAAACTAATCAGTGTTCAGGAAATTTACTGTGAAGTGAACACGACTTCAAAGGCCGACGGAACAAAGACAGGAAGTGATTCATAAACACGCTGCACGTTTCCTGTGTGACAATTACAAACAATCAGTGAGTTAAAAAATATAAAGATGAGGACGAGTTTAGAGAGAGAGAGAGAGAGAGAGAGAGAGGGAGAGAGAGAGAGAGAGGGAGAGAGAGAGAGAGAGAGAGAGAGAGAGACAGAGAGAGAGAGAGAGAGAGAGAGAGAGAGAGAGAGAGAGAGAGAGAGAGAGACATGCTCGCTTTGAATAATGAATGAGTTGTTTACTGTCTGAAAGGTCTCAAGTCCACACACACACCTTGCAAAGCTACAATCTGTCTGAAAAACAACTGACAACAACAACTACACAAATCATGACACCAACACACACACACACACACACACACACACACACACACACACACACACACACACACACACACACACACACACGGGGCCTCCTTTTCGTCTCTCCAGCTCGTAGACGAGACAAACTCTACAAAGTCTTTGTATAATCCTGAACTGCATCAATGACTATTGGTGTTAGAGCAAACACACAAATCGGCCTTTGTGAGTGTGTGTGTGTGTGTGTGTGTAGTGTGTAGTTATTAGTCTTGTCCCAATTAGTCTCACAGGGACACATTTGCGACCATGAAATCTCAGTCAGCTGTGAACCAGAGGCCTGGGAGGTTGCTCCCTCTGGATTCATGTGAATGATTGTTGTCGTGGAGCTGAAGAGAAACTGATGAAACTAAAACACGACCAGTTCGAAGGAAGTCGTCTTCCTCTGTTTCTCACAGGGGACAACACGACACTCATTTAACACAGATCATCAGATTACAGATTCTGTCCTGAACCTGCGGATCATCGTCCTGTATCAGTGTCCCCTGGGGGTCATGTGGGGGGGGGGGGTCCATTGTGAGCACCAGAGACCTTAAATAAAGATGTCCGACATGACAGCTCCCCACAATTGAAGCCAAAGTATCTGAATCTCCCCCTGGTGGCTGGCTGTAGTATAGGTCATTAACCCTCCTGCTCCATGTTAGCAGATGGGACATGGACCAAACTAAGTAGTTTGTCAAAGATGGTTTCTGTCATTTCAGAAGTTCTAATCAAACTGATGTTTGTTCATCTTTCTGATCAGTTTGGTTTTAATTTGTTATTTGATGATATAAAATTTTGCTTTTTTACAGTTTCATCCTCAAACCTGAAACTAGAACATCACCCAGAGTCTCCTCAGGAAACCACATTTAAATTCAGGAGATCCAGATTTTATTTTGGATCTGCACCAGATCACCCACACTCAAAGATAACAGTCTAAATATGTCGGATTTCTTAATGAAGATGTATGAATTATTCTTAATGAGTGAAAAGGTTTAAAAACTTTCTATTTTACAATGTTAAAGAAAGTGAAAAAACTAAAACGTTTGTGGTGATCAGAGCTGACGACGGTGTCAGGTGATGTAAACATGATCACGTGACCTCTGCAGCAGAGGTAACACGTCACTTCCTGTCTCTGTCTGCTGCACCCGGCTGCCCCCCCCCCCCTCTCACCTGAACCAGGAGGAGGATCTGATGCTGTGTTGTTCAGCTGTGAAACACAAACTGGATTTTACCCGGAGGTCATGTCTCAGTAGTTTGTGTAATGCTGCAGAATAACAGACAAACAAACACAAACTCCTTGGTGGAATAAAGCTTCAGCTAAAGAAACCGTCCGATTTCTAAATTCAATTCTCACAGAGACTTTCAGGACAGAGACACAGTCAATAACCGACCGGAGACGTCTCAGAAATGAACTCATCAAGAGTTTAGAGTCAAACTGGAGCAGATTGAAACCTCAACTTCTAAAGCTGCTCTGCTCATTAGCATCTCCGCTTACACACACACACACACACACACACACACACACACACACTGCATGTATACACACATACACACCATCAGCTGGTTGACTCATTACTGTGTTAACTACCATCCAGAAGACACACAAACACACACACACACACACAAGATTGTCTTTGTAAACATCACACGCTACACAACAGGAGGCCTGGAACCCCAAGTATGTGTGTGTGTGTGTGTGTGTGTGTGTGTGTGTGTGTGTGTGTGTGTGTGTGTGTGTGTGTGTGTCTGAGGTTTGATTAAAAAGCTCTTTTGTGGCTTTGAGATGCTAATCTTTCTATTATCAGCAGGATAAAAGAGAGTTTAGCTGCTTAAAGACAAACAAATGACTTCTGGCAGACACACACCATACATGGCTAATGAGCACTGTGTGTGTGTGTGTGTGTGTGTGTGTGTGTGTGTGTGTGTGTGTGCGTGTACTCCCCCTTTTGGACAAACATGACAGAGAAGCGTCTGAATCCGTCTCAGGCTTCACAGCTACATCATGAAATCACTTCTCATGTCAGCTTATGCACGTGCGAGGCCAACTGTGATGTCATCTGTGGACTGAGAGGCCGGACCAGGTTCGATCCAAAACCTTCAGGAAGATGGATTCTTTTTATTGAGCAAAGCTAAAAGGTGAATTGGTCATGCACATGGTAAATGGACGTGGTTGTGTTCTCATCTCAGGTCACGTTCACACCTTCAGACTCTTCAGTTCAGTGTGAACCTGAACATCAGGTGTGAAAGGTTCCTCAGAGCAGAAGAGGAGTTCTGGGTCTGGATCAAACTGGACCAGGTTCTGTTGGTTTGCAGTGAAAACACTTTGTTAGATAGTTTGGACTTTTGGACCAATCACAGGAAGTAGAGACAGAATCAAACCTGTGCCTGTCTAATTCCACAGATGCTCCTTCTCTCTCTAAGCAGAACTCAAGGTCAGGTTCTAGATAAAGGACCAACAGGACATTGTAGTGTCTCCACTCAGAGACGTTCATATCTAACTCAGAGGCTCCAGACAGAGACACCAACTCTTTTGTGTATTTCACCAGTGACCAGACATGAGGACACAATGTGATTCAGTTATGCATACTTTAGACTGAACTGTCCAATAGGAGGCCAACACCTCCATGTAACATAGAGAGTGACAGCAATTCTAGCCTTTCATGGATGTGCTGTTGGAATGGGTGACGCAGGGTGAGGGAGACATACTGGGAGATACTGGGATGCTGTGGGAGACATCTTCAGACTTGGTGGAGGCAGTTACTCATGTTACACTGTTGTAATAGCGTTTGTATGTTGTTTCACCTTCTGGTCTCCTCGATGCATCAAGTCTACATTAAAACCTTCTGCAAACTCTCAGAGAGGAAACGTCACAGTCACACAGGTCAGGAGCCGGGGATCGAACCACCAGCCTCCAGGTTTAGCGGACGACCTGCTACACCCTCTGAACCACAGCCCCCGAGGAATGTGCACACGATCCCCTGAAGAATCAGGTGAAGAGACGATGGAAGCAAAATGAAAGAAGAAGAGAATAAGATCTCTCTCTCTGTCTCTGCACCACATGTGCGGCGTGGGAGTTTCTCTGCTTCCTGTCTTCACACCACTCACACTCACACACACACACACACTCACACACACACACACACACACACACACACACAGTACATAACACAGTAGTTGAGATTCTTTTGGTACGAAACCAACAGAATGTGATTTTCTCACTGCGTGTCTTCGAGATGAGAGCAGTTCGTGACCTCTAGCGTCGCCTCGCTTCAGAATTTAAATCTGAAAGTCGTTCTTCTGTGTGGTGCCCCCTAGTGGAATACACCAGTAACATGTCAGTACACAGCAAGTATGTGAACATTCACGCTCACGTTGTATCTGCTCGTCGCCACCAAACAAATCTACGGCCTGGGACGATAATAAACTTTTGGTTCTGCTGGTTTTTCCCGATGCTCAGCGATCGCAGGTCACCGTCCTGCACACTGACTGTAAACTGCAGCTGCTGGAATGTGACGTCCTGAGTGAGTCCGTTAACGTCCCCGCGGAGACGTATGCAGAGAATTATTTATGACTTTCCACGTTATATCACACTCAGGTTCTCCTCCTCTTTTCATCTCTCCTGCCTTCACTTTCTTCTTCACTCTCGTTTTTCTCCCCCTTCAGTTTCAGTTCAATTCCCATCTGTCACTGTCTCTCCCTCTTATCTCGCTCGTCTCTGATTGGTTGAGAGGATGCACGTCCACTTCAAAGACTACATCAGCATCTCTTTCCTGCAGGAGAGGAGGATGAGATGGTGAAAGGGTAGAAGGTAAGAGGAGGAGGAGAAGGAGGAGGAGGAGGAGAGAGGGGGAGAGAGGGGGAGGTTCCTTTTCTGAGTTTATTTTAATACCATCAGGTGAAATCAGGTCAGTTAATAACTTCTTTCTACAAACAGAAATATTCAAAACTGTGAAATATACAAGTGTTTCACCCTTTGATCTAAATGCTCCTCCAGTGTGTACGTTGGTATTTTTTACTTCCTATGATGTCGAATCCTGGAGAATCTTCATATTTCTAAAATCTGTACAACCTCAGCTAAAAGGTTCTTTAAGTCAATAAACATCAATAAACGATAAAACTACTGGAACGGTTAAAAATGAAAGAATATGTTTTTCATCCACAAAACATTAATAAGTTATTTGAACTATGAAAATTATTTCAGTTTCTGAGAAATGAACAGTTTTCTCTGCTCGTCTCTCGCCGCTGTCGGGCCGACTGTTATCGACACGGGGTTCATTACACGTGAGGAAACGTACGACATCAAAAGAATGAATGTTCAAACTATTCAGGATCATGAAAACAATGATCTCACATCAAAGGACTGACGACCTCTGGATAAAAACATCCTTTGTTCTTTGTGGATAGAAACGATGTTCGTGTTCATTAACAGGAAGTGAGACCAGGTCACATGATCACTGGAGACGCCAGGTGTGAACTGACGAACACGTGTGATTGGATCATCTGGGACAGACGTTAATACCAGGTGTGAACAGGGTCAACGAGACACACACACACACACACACACACAGACACACTCTAAGAAGTGTGTGTTTAATAGTTGACCAGCGGGACCAGCAGGACCAGTGTGTGTGTATGTGTGTGAATACGCCTACTTAAGTCTTTACATAATCCTGTATGAATAAACATGAGATGATTTATGAATAAACATGGTGAGGCAGCGCTGTGAAAACACACACACACACACGCACACACACACACACTGTGTTTGCTGGGAACTCTCACAGCTCATGAATATTGATGCAGCATCAGTCCTGTCGCTCGTTCTCACACTCCCTCGCTCTGTTTTCCTCTCAGTCGGACTGACAGCTCTCTCAGGCTCGATTGACACTCGTCCTGCTAATCTTCTCCTTCTTCACTCTTTTCTTTCCTCTTCTCTTTTTTCCCTCCACCAGGGAACAATGCTCCTGTCCTCCTTCCTCCTTCTCTCCTAATCCTCAGGCCATTCCGCCTTCTTTCCTTTTCCACATCCTCCTCTCCTTGCTTCCTGTCTCCTCTCCTTGTTCCTCTAAGTGATGTTTTCCATCAAACTCATTTGACTCCTCACTTCTCTGACCTTTGACCTTTCTGATGTCGTCTGTTAACTGTGTCTGAGATGAGGTAACGTGCACAGGTGAACGTGCACACACACATTTATCCTGATAATTACTGATACTGAGTTTTTATCTTGATATCATTTGTATCGCTGAGCCTTAATTTAAACTCGTCTCGCTCTGAAGGAGAAGAACGACCTCAGCTGCCATGGTTACAACTCCTCCTCTCAACAGGGTTCATCGCCTCGTGTTCGTACTCTGTCCTGAACGCAGGTGAGGTCACAGCTGAGCAGGGATCAGATCTTTAGGATGAGGACAGATGTCAGGTTAATGTTAACCCAACTGGACCCTAACATGTGATGCAGAACCACAGCTGCTGATTGGACACAGAGTTTAGAGATTCAAACGTTTATGGCTCATTGAAATAATTCAGGCTCTGTCACACACACACACACACACACACACACACACACACACACACACACACAGTTTAACTGTCACTCCATCGCATTCACCTGACCTTTACATGGACTGTGTAGATGCAGTACCTCTTTTCACCACACGGAGCAATACCATTGACCTGGATCGGTAACAGAAGAGGGCGCTGTTTCCCCCTTTTTCTAGATAGATGGATAAATGGATAAATACTTGATCTTTAAGTTAAATGTGAAAACTGAGAGACATGATCTTATAAATAAATACAAGTTGAAATAAACACTTGAATGTAACGTTTATGTTTTTAAAGTAAGATGATTGATTAAAAAGATGAATTCATTGATCTCTTCGTTGTTTCACAGGATTTCTCAGCTCAATAAACAGAAACACTGAATGAAAGAGTCTGACCTGAAATGTATATACACATTTATCTATGAAATTATATATTCATATTTATATGTATTTAACTCTTTCATCCGATATTTCTAACCATCAAATGTTTATTAGAAACTTAATATAATTTAGATAAATTAATAAATGATTTTAGGACGAGAAGCTGAGCTGTCAGCAGATGGACAGCGCCACCCTGTGGCTGCAGAGACGTCCTGCAGCTTCACCCGTAACAACCCTAAAAGTCCTTACTCCCTATATCAATATAATATAATTATTTTTAATCGTTGATTAATCCATTTCTTTATTGATTAGTTGATTAATTTTAATAGTTACACATTTTGTACAAATCATTGAAAAAAATCTGTGAAAAACCATATTTTTTATTATATATATATACATATTTTATCATGTGTATGTATATATATATGCATGTAATCATATTTTGTGTTTACACGTATGTATTTATATTTTCTGTGATTATATATTTATTTGATTTACAGCAGGAGAAAAAGTACAATTTAAAATATTTCCCTAAGAAACGAAATTACTCGATTACAAGTACATTAAGAGTACTTTACCACGAGTGCTTTAGTTACTGAATAATGAAATGAGTCATAACTGATCTGAGTTCAGCTTTAATGACACAAACAGACTCATGTATGAGCTCATCATCCATCAATAAATAACATGTCGTTTAAAAAAAAGAGACCTTCAGCTTTTTAAAGAATATTGATCAGAGAGTCTTCTGCTCACTGACGCTGTTTATATCCGTCAACACTTGAATTCATCTGCACAGAAGAGACTCGTCTCTGGTGTCTGACACAACGTGCATCAGACTGAACAGTCACACATCTTCATGACGTGAAGCTTCAGAGGTTCAACATGTTTGTATGAAGCTGCTGTGATCTTCTCCACCGACGCTCGGATTCCACCAGAAAATCTCAACAGATTCAAAGATGCTTTTAACACAGGAGGCGACAGGACACGTCTCCGCCCTCAGCTTTGTCTGCAGGTACAGCAACAACTTCACAGACCGACAAAACCCAGGGAAAGAAACAGCAACTCTTCACTGAGACTAATCACAACCATTTATCTATGAGGGTTTGATACGATGACTGACGGACGAGCGTCACTCAACGGTTTTCTAGAACGACCAAGATGGCTGCTGTCGATATGGAGGTGTGTTACGAGAGTATCAAACAAACTGGAAGATACATTTTCTATCGCTAAACGCTACATCAGGCGTGTCGTTGCTCTGATTGCGCGTATGTCTGTTGTACGTCTGTCGTACGTCTGTCGTACGTCTGTCCATATGCGTTCAGGTCTGTGACCGATGATCACGTGAACAAGTCTGTTGACGCCATTCACGCACGTCTCGTCTCCAGGCGACTTCAGCATCTCTGGAGATGTGTGTAAATAAAGATGGACGACGTGACAGCGCTATAAAAGTGAAGCCAAATCCCCTTAAACACCCCCTGGTGGCTGGCAGCAGTGTAGGTCATTAACCCTGCCTTCACCATGTTAGCAGACGGGACACGGACCAAAAAAATAAAAAGTCAACGTTAAATACATTTTTGCCAAAGATGGCAGCGTTCGTTTCTGAGATATTTTGGCTTCATTTCTGGACAGTGAGAGGAAGTGGAGATGTGTCGTCCATCTTTATTTTCAGTCGATGACGTGGCGTCTGACAGAAGCTTCAGGATACATCAGTACTAAGATAACAGCAGAACTGCACACTGGGTAACGTAGGCACGAGGTTCTGACCCGAGAAGAAAGTGTGAAATAAAAAACACGTTGTGACGTCGCTAGGAGGCTGAAGCTCATCGCGGAGAATCAAAGGTTTCATCAACCTTCAGATCGACGTCACAACCTTCACATGACGTAAACCCCGACCACACACGGACAAATTAAAATGTTTCAGAGCGCGACAGACGTTTATATTCAACCTAAAATGTTTGAATTATCAGCAATTTAATTATTGTGTGAAATTTAAACCACGTCGAGACGACTCTGACGTTTGCTTACTCTGTTTTTGACGATTTACGTTCTTTGTATTTCATCAGCTGACGACGTCCATTCAGTTAATGCTTCGAGTGAATCGAATGGAAACTAAAAAACAAAACTGACTTTAAAACAACTCTTCTTCTCTAAAACAACAATATAATAAAAACACAAATAAAAAAATCAAGAGCTGCGACGTCCACACGTGTCACTTCCTCCCACTCTGATCACATGATGGAAAACTGTGAAGGGCGATGAATCAGCCAATCAGAGGCCACGGAGCGAGAACAGGCGTTCATGGTTGTTTTTTCTCTGCGTGACGACGTCACTAATGTCGGCGGCACGGCGACCGGACCGCAGATGGTCACGTGACACAAAGCTCACAGGTTTGACGCCACCTTCTTCGTCTTCACTTGTTCATTTTTCATCCTTCACCCCTCCCCCCTTGTCCTGTCTCTCTCTCTCCGTCCGTCCCTCAGGTGCGTCTCCTCTTTACTCCTCCCGGACTCGCAGGGTTGGAAGACGACAGCAGTTTCTCAGCCGCACGGCTCCTCTTCCTCTTCTCCGCCTCCTTCGCTCCTCCTCCTCCACCTCCCCCTCCTTCGCTCCCTCCTTTCTCCTTGTCTCGCTCTCTCTCCTTGTCCCGGCTGCTGCTCGTTCGCTCGGACATCTTCACCGACGAGTTACTGCCTGAAGACGGGGGGAGACAAACGAGACAGATTCAGATTCAACACTTGAAACTGAACGTTGTGACCGATGCTGTGTTTAGTTCCAAACAGTTCGGTACCTTCTTCATGTGTCGCTGGAGGTTCTCTCTCCATCCTGAACTCATCTCTGCTCTCCTCCTCGGAGCCCAGCTTCCCTACACACACACACACACACACAAACACACACACACACACACACACACACAAACACACAAACGAACCGTTAACAGTGATAAAGTAAACGTGAACAGTAATAAAGACGGTTCAGTTTCGAGTATAAAAAGTGACTTGTTTGTAGAAGAGTTCGAGGACGACTCACTAATGACGAGGAATAACTCTGAAGTATCAACACAGGACAAGAGAACACAACAATACAAACACACAACTTTACTATATAATATAATAATTAGAGAACACAACATTACACACTGAAAATACTTCATTTAAACCGACACTAAACATTTTCTTTTTATTCATGTGGGATAATAATTCAACTTCATTTATTGACGATGTTGTTGCTCGTGTTCATCGTGATGTCACTACATGACCCGAGTGTTAATGATGTCAGACATGACATCACGTCTCACCTTCTTTCACTTCCTGGATGATGTCATCAGGCAGAGAGAAACTCTTCTCCGTGTTTGGAAATGGTAAAATCTCTGACTCGTGCTGCAACGTGACACAGACACACACAGACACACACAGACACACACACACAGGGTCAGATAAAGTCCTCAGAACGCTAAGCGCAGACACATGGTGTGTGTGAGTGTGTCCTCACCAGAGCCTGCATGTCGTACATGGTCCCCAGATGGTCCCAGATGACAGAGGAGGAGACCTGGCGTCCGATGTTCTGACTGAACTTGTCTCGGATGCAGATCATGTGGAAGTGACGGTTCACACCTGAACGCAGAGTTTCAAACAGACTGTAAACCACTTTCTCCTCAATCCGTTTACATCAGTTGTTTCTGTCTCCTCAGTTCATCACCACAAACACAAGGTAACGATTTATTCAGTTCAGATTCTCATCCGTCACATCAGGAGGCGTCTGATTGGCTCCCGATTCATCCTGCAGGACGACCACGAGGACAAATCACAGACGGTGTATAAAGTCTCCACTTCCTCTTGAAGCTAAAATATCTCCGATACAGGCGCCACCATCTCACGGTTTTGACGTCATGTGCAGTAGTGCAGCCGCAGTATCGAGTTCCCGCCCACACACCAGACCGGCCAATCGGGGGTCAGTCTCAGCTGTCAATCATGACGTCTCAGACAGTTTTTATATCATCCAATAACTAATTAAAACAAACACTTGAACAAGCTGTGAATAAAGATGGACGACATGACGGCTCCCAAAAGTGAAGCCAAATCACCTTGATCAAACCCTGCCTCCTCCATGTTAGCAGATGGGCCATGGACCAAATTAAAAAAGAATTAAAAGTGGACGTTAGATAAATGTTAAATTTGAGGTCGTTCTTATCTCACTGATGTTTGTTCAAGTTTTCATGTTTCTGATCAGTTTAGTTTTAATTAGTTATTTGATGATAATAAATGGGGCTGAGACGTCATGATTGACAGCTGAGACTGACTCCACATGACGTCATTGGCACAAGATGGCAGCGTTCGAATCCCCACATATTTTGGCATCATTTTTGTCCAGAGGGAGGAAGTCGGGATCCTGTAGATCCATCACTGTGGTTTTCCAGTGATCTGATTGGTTGCTGACAGATGTTTACTTCTTATCTCAACCTTAAAAAGGTCCAGTGTGTAAGATTTAGGTGAAGGGATCAATTGGCAGAAATTGAATATGAAATAATCCTAGTTATGTTTAATTAGTGTGTTTTATCTAAATTATACAAATAGTTGTTTTCTTTACCCCAGACTGGGGCCTTTATATTTACATACTTTATATTTACATCGGGAGCGGGTCCTCTCTACGGAGGCAGCCATGTTTTTTTTTACAGTAGCCCAGACTGGACAAACTAAACCTTTTGAGTTTCTATGACAACTGAAGGCTGCCACAGGTTCTCTGTCATGTTGGAAGGGGATGGGGGGGGGGGGTGTTCAGCTGCAACATGACACTTCACCACTAGATGTCACTACATCCTACACACTGAACCTTTAACAGTAATCAGTTCAGCATTGGTTACTATGGAGATCTAGCTGGAGAACCAGTGACCAGCGTCATGGAGCTGAAGTTCAACCTGAAGTGATAAACAGAGAATCACTCGATGAGGAAACTCTTTCAGTCACTGAGCGGATGTTAAGTAACTTTTATTGTTCATTTATCGAAGGTCTTTCAACTTGTATCTGCTGGTTCAGTGGATTCTCCATTAAAGACAAGAACAGCTGGTACGTCCTCGTCCTGGTCTGATCCCAGATCCGTCACAGAGACTCTGCACCTCGGAGGACATTCTCCCGTCAGGACACTGACACTTTAAAGGGTTTCTACACGATAACAACCTGTCTCTATATATTATGTGGTTCTTGTCTGTTTATTTGACCTCCTCCGTCTTTATCGTGACGTCCTCCACTGACCTGTGTCTGTTGACCTGTGTCTGTTGACCTGTATCATGCTGTGACTGTGAACAGAGTAAACTGTAAATCAGTTGTTCTCCCTGGGATCAACAAAGTTCTGAATCCGAAGTGAAACTGGTTTAAAGACTCAGGTCCCAACACATCCTGAACTTATATGAAACGAGCAGTTTCAACGGCTCCTGACTTCAGAGGATTAAAGCTGAACACGTCACAGTTTGTTTTCAAGTTGTGTTTCAGGCTGGTTCTGGTTACCGTTACTAACCGGCTCTAACCGGCTCGAAGCAGTGGAACTACCCGTGACTCCGCAGTGTCCCCCGGGGCCCCTCGGGAGCCTGTCCCCGGTCCTCGGGCTGTGGAGCCCCGCAGCTCCAGCAGCTAACATGCTAACATGCTAACAGCTCTTACCCACGGGCTTGTGTCCGATCATCGCGTGGAACAGACAGACCTCCACCTCGTGGCTCCACACCACCGAGTCCTCCCCGGGGACCAGCGCCGAGTCCGGGGGCTTCTCATCGGTCTGATTCAGCGTCACGTCCGCCTCCCCCATCTTCAGCGCGGAGGAACCACACGGAGCAGAGACGAGTTCGATACCAGAACCTTTGTTCCGCCTGACCCACCGCCGGAAGTACGGCTGCGTTTCCGGTTAGTGGGTATTTTTCGGAATAAAAGTCTAATGCAGTGAAATATCCCCAAACAATTAATTACACCAGAAAACTACTCAATAAAAACAAGTTCATAACAATCATAATAATAATTATAATTATAATAACAATAATGTTAAGAATGATAAGAATGATGATAATAATAATAATAATAATAAGAAGAAGAAGAATTAAATATACACACAACTCATTTATTCTTCTACTCTCTTCTTGTTCTTGTTCTTCTTGTTCACATCCTTCTTATTCGTATTCTTATTAATATTAATAATAAAATATATATATACACACACATAATTTCTTATTTTTATTCTTATCATTAATATTAATGATAATACAAATAATAGAAAAAAATATCCACAACTAATTTCTTCTTCTTCTTCTTCTTCTTCTTCTTATTAGTAATAGTAGTAATAATAATAATACATTTTGGGCGTAATTACTGATAAGAAAACTTCTGGTAATTTATTACAAAATAAAAGCACTGACTTCCGGGATCGAACTCACTTTGCACCCAAACAACAACAAATATTTGAGTAAAAAACAAACAAAGAATCAACAAATATTTATTTATTTATCTGCCTCGAACTATTACATAATTAATTATACTTATATATGATAGATTATTATACAATATTTGAGGCTTTTTGAGGAAATTACCTTGAATCTTGAACAAAGACAAATTGTAATCAGTAAAGTGATGTTTAATCTGCAAACTCACAACATCACAACTTTATTTTCCAAACACAAGCAAATACATAGTGTGAATATAAAAAGACCAGACAGACCATGAGCTGGATTATGTTTGGATCCAACCAGACTCCATTTGAAATCCGTTCTGTTCGCCTCGGTCTTTCCTCCTCTTCATCGTGGACATGAAGAGAAACGGTGGTTCTATTTAAATGTGGAGTTCCTCAGGGATCAGTTCTAGCTCCTCTGTAATTCTCTAAGATTTCATTTTAGACATGGAATTTAAGTGCCCATCTAAAAACCATAAATGTTGAACTGTCAATAGAACGATATAAAATGTGGAATGTCTCAAACATAGTTGTGCTCCTTCTCTAAAGTCACTATTTTAAAACTAATCATGTAGGTTAAAAAAAATATCCCCAAAGAAAAACTTGATCAAGAACGAGACGGAGTCAGAGTTCTGCTTCTATATGGTGATCAAAACACCCAAAAAGTTTATTGCAAATAAAATAGATACAGTCGGGGCCATAAAACGACCTCCTGCACAAATACAACCAGAGAGAAAGAAACATTTCAGGTACATTATATTCAACATGAAGAGATACTGAACGTCACTGAGCTGAACATGTGAAGGACTCTTTCGTTTTGTCTTTTTTTTTTTACATGAAAATACAAAACTCTTAATAAAGCGTCAACATCAATTACATGAAGAATCTTAATGTGAAGCTAATTACATCCAAACGTTTGTCAAGCAACTAAAAACCTTAAGATCTGCACTGTTAAAGAATCTGTAAGATGTCAAAGCGAGGACGCTCGTCTCCAGGACGTCTCGTGATGGTTTCTGTGACACGACGTACGAAAGAAGACTCGACACCCAACAGACGATTGAACCAACTGATTAACGGTTTAGATTCTGTGATGAAATCGTTATAAGGAAAGTGTCAGATTTCAAGTTACCAATTTCCCTTTTTGAATTTCAAACTTTTATTTTGAATTTCTGACGTTTCCCTAAAAATAAATATAAATCATCTTAAAGATACAGACTTTAATGGGCCACTCCATTTTCTTTACACAAAGATCATTTTACTGGTCATCGTCATTCCAACTCTGTGAAAACAGTGGCAGTCTATAAAGATGCATTCTGGGAAATGTAGTTTCTGGTGCTTGAGTTGAACTGAGACAAAAAACGGGATATTTCTGCTTCTGTTCCTTTAATGTTGATCATTGTTGTTTGAATGTGACTTTTGAGATTCACAGAGTTTTATAGTGTTGCAGTAAACGGCTGGAGTCGTCCTTTAATAAGAAAGTTCTGACTTTTAGCTGTAACTTCTGAAATTTTTCTACAAATTCAGACTTTTTTCATCAGAGTCTGGACGTGTGACATTAGGTGTGAAGCCCAGCTCAATGTCGACAGAAGCAGTAAATCTGTTGAGTAGAATCAGTACGTTTTAAGAGACCCAAGGTTTTTAATAAGTGTATGAACAGTCAGAAGGAGTTGCTTTAAGTTTTAGTTACGTTTGTCTCAAAACTATAAAATATTTGAATGCAAAACGGCAGATAAACACGACGCTGCTGTTTGGTTCTGTGAATCAGATCTTATGTTAAACTCTTTTGGGACTTTTTTTTTCTTCTGTATTCCAGAGCCTGGTCTTTCAGTTTGAAAACAGGAGTCATTGATTTCACGTTCCACTTTTTTTATGTTTTCATTCAAAAACCCTGCTCTTGCACTCAAACAGCTGCTGCTTGTGCTCAAACTGTGCGTCTGCACTCAGATTTCCTGCTTCAGCTCTTCTCATGGTGCTAATGTGCACATCAAGCGTCTGATCACGGATTTCTCCTTTGCTCTTGGATTATTTTGTGCAACAATTCTGTCAAATATCCTTAAACCAATAGAATGGCAGGTGCAGAGATACAAGCAGGGGCTGTTTGAGTGTGAGCGCGGGGTTTTGGGTGAAAGCTTCACAACACCTGAATGTGAAATCATAAGTTCCTGCTCTCAAACTTAAAGACTCACTCTTCAATACAGAGGAAAAACCTTGACTTCATACCTCCTTAATTTCAGGGTTGAAACTGACAATTATCTGAAGACAAATCGTTCAGTCAATGTAACAGGTTTTGTCCGATGAAGGAACCAAAACAAAAAGGAAGTCAGCTTGAAATAATATAAAGACAGAAAAACTGATGAGCGTCACAGTGAAGAAGCTTTAAAACGGAATGTTTGGAGGAAAAATTACGTTTCAAATTTATTCATGAGAAAATGAGCATAAATGCTAATGTTGCTCGTTCAAACCCAGATCGTCTGCTGACGAGGCTCCTCCCCCTCAGGCTCCTCCATAAATGAGGAGGTTCAGTCTGACTCCTCCTCCTCGCCTCTCAGGCCAGAACTTTAAGAGTGAAAAACCCCGGCTCATGTTTGTTTGGTTATTTAATCAGACGACATGTAAATACTCACCTGTCGTCTGATTAAATAACTAGAACTAAAAGAGGAGTCGATCTGCAGGAAACAGATGTTGAGTCTGAAACATTCACATCTGGTTTATTACTCACAATCTGATTTGTGTTTTAGACACAAACACTTTAAAATTAATCTTTAATTAGTTTCCATTCAGTCTTCTCTGTGTTTGAAATGAAAATGGACACATTGATCCATGAGACTCCAAAAACTTTGCAAGAGGATTTTATCTGAAATTAACTGAAACCTTCGTCTGCTCACAAGGTGAAAAACGTTAACTAAAAAGAATAAATGGGATTTTACTGTCGAGTCTCTCTGCATTTTTAAAGTCTCAACCTTCTATGTAAAGAGCCTTGAGACAAAGTATAATATTATTTGGTGCTATGCAAGTAAACAACGAGAATCTTTAAATCAAAGACCACAACAGCACCACCTGTTGGAGTGGAATCAGGTCTTTAGATTCCTAACAGGACGAACACGCTGACGATTGAGAGTCGACACGTGTGATTAACTGACGATAAGAAATTCACAACAGAATCATATTTTAAATGGAGCTGGATAAAAAAAAATTGACTTTTATCATCGTTTCTTCACATTCATGTCAACGTCCCGTCAACCACCACAGATAAATCTGAATAAACCGGGCTCCACCTCTGACCCGCTGTCACTCAGACCATGTGACCTGCAGCTGCTGCAGCAAACAACCAAACGACACGGTTTTAATCTGAAGCAGCACAGCTCTGATCCAGAGGTTTATTTCCCGGTGAAGCAGCTGATTCACACCAACACTCAGACATGAGCGTTTTTACAATTAAAACGTAACTGTCTTCATCTTAAAATCCTGGCCTTTAACACGAAACAATAAAACTGAGAAAAACTAAACAGAAAACACGGCGATGAGAAAGCAGAAGGCAGAGTGAAGAGCAGCCGAGGAAAAACACACCAGGAAACAAGAAAAGAAAGAAGCGCTCGTTTCACCCTGTGATTCTCTTTCTTCTTTTCAGGCTGTGAAAAGACGAAAACAAGCGCTCGCTCAGTCTCTGTCTGAGGCGACAGACTGCGACACACAGGACGATCAGATGTGACGACGCCGCGGGTTTCCTGTGTGAGAGCAGCTGAGAGGAAACATGAGGAAACATGGCAGGCAACGAGTCTCTACTGTTGTAACGTAACAACCTTTTAATTACAGACACCGCCAGCATTAGCACGACAGCAGCCGTTACCATGGAGACCAGCGGCCGCGCCCATGGGTTTTCAAAGACAAAACACGTTGGCGACATGAGCTCCATCTCCCCCGGCAACGGACAGGAAGCTGGAGAAGCGGAGGGGAGGGGCTTCAGTGAAATGTGGCGGCAGCAGGCTGGATGACGGTGGGCGGGGGTGGGGCAGGCAGCGGTGGATGTTATTGGTCCTTCTTCTCTGACTCTGGCGAGTCGCCATTAGCCACCGCCGCCGCCTCCTCCTCCTCCTCGGGTGGCGTCTCCTCGTACCTGGAGGAAGAGAAGGGTGGGGGGGGTGTCAGTGTGATGACCTCATCGATCGGGAAAGATTTGACCCCGCCCACTGAGAAAATACTTTCTCACAAATGAACTGATGTAATAACGTCAGACCAACAGACGGAGGGATGAACGCGTGACGTTACTTTTCTACTTATCGGGCTCTTTACCTGCCCAGGTGAGACTGGAGGGGAGAGTTAAGAGAGGAGTGGGCGGGGCTTCTACATGGAGTCGGGCTGTGACCGGCGGTGGCGGGGGGAGGAGCCTGTCGCCATAGAGATGGCATCCATGGAGCTAGCCAGGCTGGCGGGCGAGCCGCTGACAGTTGGGAAGGAAGTGAGTCTGGGAGAGCCGGGGAGAACGTCCTCTGACGACTCATAGCTAACCACGAGGAGGAGACGAGGGGGAGGACAGAATGAACGGGTGAGGAGAGAAATTTTAAAAGAGAAAGAAAGGTGAAGAAGGAGGAGAGGGAAAGACAAGAGAAAGAAAATGTGTCAAGTTTTATCTTAAGTTAAAAACTACGACAGTTCCTCTGATGAAGAGGGTGAGAAACGTGAAGGACGGAGAAAAAGGGAGAGAGAAGGAGGTGAAGGAGCAAGAAAAAGAAGAGGGGGGAAGAGAAGGAGAAGAGGAGGTGCAAGCGATGGAGGAGAAGGACGTCACAGAGGATGAAGAGATGAGACGAGCTCCCAAAACATCTGATGCAAAGTTTTCCACCTCTAGTTTAAGACACAAACAAAAAGCCGCCATTTTTCATTGGACAGATAATTAACTGGTGAAATCGTATCGGCTGTAAACTTTAGGTCCTTCTCCTTTTCTTTGCGTTTCCTGAATATTAGATACGTAAACGGACGATTCCTTCTATTCCAACTCTGCGTTCATTTCATCCATATTCGCGCACGTCTTCTGAAACTGAGCAGTTCCATCAGATTTCATGGTTTCGTTTGTTGGACCATCTCCGTTCGCAGCTTCTTTCTTAAGGCGTTCAGTTTGTCAACCTGCTCCCCCGTCACCATGTTTGATGCTGTCAGAGCTCGGCGCCGCCCTCGTGGCCACATAAAGGACGCACGACAGTGAGGGCAGTGACGGTTACATCATTTCAGACTGACGCATCTTTTTGCACCTTAAAAAAAACTCTTTACTGATGTTTGAGGAATCTGAGCAAACGATTCGGCCTCATTTTGTTATTTTTATGTTTCTGAAAATTTGACTCTTTGAACAACAAAACCTGTCGGAAGGGTTAAAAAAATTGGTATTTTCTTAAAAGAAAATCATCAAAAAGACATGATTGTATCAGAGAAACTGTAAAAACGTATTAACGTAAAAAGGATTCGTTCGATTTTAAACTTTCCTACGCTCCTTGGATCAATCATGAAACATTCACTTGTCAGGGAAAAATCTGAGCTTTAAATCTTAAAAATAATTTTATTCTCCTCAAATTATTTAAAAATAGATCTTGAGCAGATGAATAAAACCAAACAAATGACATTAACGGGACATTACACTCCAAACAGCACTGACGGTCGCCATGGTTACTCACCTGAACATCTCCGTGAGCTCTCCTTTGACCAGAGCTACGACGACGGGAAAGCCGACGCAGGCGGGGACCAGGTAGAGCAGAGCGGGCTGCGGACACAGGTGAGCAGGGGAAAGACGTGTGAGACAGGTGTTCATGGAGGGGGGGGGGTCGTGGATTCTGATTGGCTGCAGAGATCATACCTGTGCGTGTTTAAAGGTGTGCATGACGAAGATGGTGAGGCCCAGTCCAAAGATGTAGGCCAGGAAGCTGGAGTAGAAATACGTCCTGCTGTTCTTCTTCAGGCTGCAGTTTGAATAAAACTTTATTAAACTATACAGCGAAGGAAAGACGGACCCAGATGTTACCTTAACCTCGAAAAGAAGGGGCGGGGCAGCGCGTTACCTGACGTCGAAGCGCAGCAGCAGAGCGATGAAGATACCAGGGATGACGATGTCACCCAGACCCAGCATGGCGAAGTTACTGGCACCGAGACCTTTCTCCAGCAGATCCTGAGGAAACACCACTGGGGGGGGGGAGAGAGAAACAGCATCATCACCAAATGTCAGAATCAGAAAAACTGAATTGATCCGTGCAGGGAAATCGTTTTGTTCGTCAACGCGGCGTCAGAACGAGGAGATGAAACACCTCAGTCTCACATACTCACGTTTGATTGGTGCTTCAAAGGACTTGGCGACCGTTACCATGACGTTGGTCCCGAACACCTGGAGAGAAGTAACTGTTAGACTCAAATAAAACTGTATTTTCATTGGACCTTGTGACTCACGTGGAGTTGTTATTGATCAGTTCATATAGATCAACTCACCCAGAACACATCGTAGACAAACAGGCCCCAGAGCAGGATGCAGCCGGTGCTGACGTTGTTCAGGTGGAGCAGCTCCACGCCGTTCAGGGCGAAGGCCAGGCCGAAGAGGTTATTGGCTATCCAGTGCTGTGATGTCACAAAACAGAGGTTATTGGACACTGAGAGCTGTGATGTCACAGTATATGGCTATGACATCATGGACCCCAGACTAGAGTCTTTTAGTATCAACCGATATTAAAACTGTTATTTTACAGAACAAAGCGGAATAGACAACATCTTACGATTCATTGTCATTAAAATATATATCAAATATCAGTATCAGAATTTTTACTGGTTTCAGTCCGATTCTAGTTGAGACCATTTCTCTGTGATTGGACAGTGTGATTCAACCTTTGACCTCTGAGACGTTACCTTCTTGAGCACGTACCAGACTCCGACCACGCTGCTGATGACCAGACACACCAGGTTCTTGGTGTCAAACTCATAGTTGACAATTTCTGCAGAAAGATAAAGTGAGAAACGTGAGTCAGATTTAAATACAATATTAATTTAACCAATTTAACATGATATTTATCTCAGGTTGAAGTTGTTCCTGTAGTAAACGCATGACGTGAGGTCTCACCCTCTTTGGACTCTCCGGAGCCCTGAGTGAAGAGCAGCTGAAACTGTTTGTTTGGTATCGATGTTGGAAAGATCCTGGTCATCAGCGGACTGAAGGACACAAACACAGGAAGTTCAAATCTTCAGTAAAGAAGTCAACACAAGCTACTGGGCTCGTTTTTCAAAAAGTCTAATATTTCACAACGCACGTGTGTGTAACTGTGTGTGTCCCTTCACCTCATAGTGTGAGACAGAGCCAGGACGCCCAGCGCGAAGAAGTAGATGGACAGCAGCATGTTGATGTACTCTTGAGAAAACACCTGCGTTGAGACACGAGATGAATAAAGTGAATCAAGCCAGACATAAGGCCCCTGCAGGCGGGCTGGGGAAACCCCAATTACCTTGAAAAAGAGGTAGAGGCCAAACAAGGTGCAGCTGGCGATGATGGGAAACCGCGCCGCATCACGACTGGTGATGGTTTCTGGCATGTCTGCTGCATTCTGGGAGAAAAGAAAAAACAGGAGATAAATGCAGTGAGAAAATTAAAAAAACTGTTTCGTTGAAAAAAAAAAAAAAAAAAGATCAAACTTTCAGCAGCTTCAAGTTTTTAGTGAGTAAATTATTCTTTACAAGTATCTGTGATAAATAAAGTAAAACTACTAGTTGTGTTTATGAGTTTCAGCAGCTTCACTGAGGGAATTTAAAGACTTCAGTGTTTTTTGAGCTGTAAACTAAATATGACTCATGGAACACATTAATGTTGGTTTCACTATCACATTATAAAGAAAATATAATACTATATTTATGTGTTGAACATGGCTCATAGCGCCACCTACTGTTTCTCACTTGATCCACATCAGAAATTTTAAAATCCTCCCAAATCCACACAACTATTCATCACTGGTGGTGTCATATATTCACAGATCTTCGTCCCGAAGCTAACCTGGTGAATATGAGACATCTGTCCAACAGGACAAGACAAAGTGTTAACTCTGGGCTCGATTAACAGAGGCTGAGTTGACTCCACGGACGATGACGCAATGTATCTAATCCACGTTTATCAACCTGCCCTGAAGAGACGGTGGTGAAGGTAGAGACGTGATGGTGTGAGGATGTGTACAGACTGGGATGAAATGTCCCAGTGATGAGGTTTGGAAATCTTAAGGTGGTGGATGTTTATTATGGAGAAGCCACAGAGAAACTAGCAGAGGGGGATTAAACTGACGAAATAAACTCAAGACAGAGTGAAGAGACGACACCTACAACTGGACCGTCCTTACAAAGACACAAAAAGCTGTCTCAGTCTGGAGCTTGTGTGTGTGTGACAACACAAAACGCCTGAGTCAGTTGTTTCTGACATTTTCTGGAACATGTCCTGCAGCCACCTCGTGAAAAGGTGTCGTGTTGATGACGTTTCCAACACGTCACTACCCAGGCTCCGCCCCTCGCCTGAATGTTCCCCACATGTTCCTGTTGTTGTGAACGAGTCAGACCCGACAACCTGCTGCTGCTGCTTCACAAACACCAACTACACAACATGTCCACACACTAATTTGCAGACGTTTTCCGAAGTTCTTTTCTGAAAACAGTTAAATACAGACATATAGCTACTGAAGCACATTGACAGACGTCCCTCAGAGTCACTTCCATCTAATTTCTCCTCCGTCCACTCCCCGGGGACAGAAACTGGGACAGGACAGAGGGAGGGAGAGGAGAGGAGAGAAAGGGATGAGACAACATGAAGGGAGACGAGGAGACGAGGAGACGAGGAGATGAGGAGATGAGAGGAGGATCCCTGTGGTGAGTGACGGTGACTCAAAGTGAGTTGACTTGTAAAACTGAATCAAAGACACTACAACAAACAGCTCCTCCAGTTAGTGGGCGAACAAGTGGCCCGGGACAGATTTGCGTTCACACCGATAAAAGAATGTGGAGCCGAGGCCGTGATCGGATCCCTATCTGATCTGAGGGCGTTCACACCTGAACTTAGTCTTAGTCTGCGTGAGATCGGATCACAGAAACCACACCAGGTGTAAACAGGAACACGATGGGATATTCTATTAGCAACTCATGTTAACTTCATAATCTAAATACGGTCTTATTGTGAATAAGGTCATTAGTCGTTATATCTGTTGACGTAGTCATTGACCATCTTAAACATTAAATATATCAGCATCAGAAATGTTTTACTCCCTAATATCAGTATCCACATCTGCCGGACTCCAACATGAACATTCGAACCTGACTCATCTAAACCTTGACCGTGTCGCCATGTCCACTGACGGCGTGTCCTTGAGCAAAGCAGGTTAGTACATAATCCCCATGACCACAGCCCCGTGTTATGATGTGTTAGTGCTGTAAACACACTGTGTGCAGCAGGTGTGTACTTGTTGCTCTCGGAGGATCTCATACTCACTCTGAACCCAGAATCGTTATCATTGTCACCGAGCTCCTACGAACACAGCAACAGACAGACAGGATGGATGGACAGACAGATGAGCACAGACAGGGAGAGAGAGGGAGGATCAGATCTGTAAGAAAGAGGACGATCGGGAGCAGAAGCAAAAAAAACAAAAACAATCCAAATGATCGTGGCTGAATCATCGTGAGCTCTGAGACAAACAGTTAATATTATTAATATGTTAGATGAAGGAGCGAAAGAAGCAGGAAGACGTGCAGCGGAGGAGCGGGATTCAAACCCACGACATCACAGCTAACACCACACCTGACTCTGTTCTAAATGATTTAAATCAACTTTGCTTTCGTTGTTACACTTTGTCCCCGCAGGCCACCGTACTCGCACTGTGACTCGCACCTGGAACACGTCTCGTCTCCAGACGCGACTTTAACCTGATCACGTTCACACCTGACATCTGATCGAACGTCACATAAAGAGACAGAAGAAGAGTGTAGCCAAAGTGTCTCTTTCACCCCCTGGTGGCCGGCCACGGTATATGTACTAAACACCACCTTAGCAGATGGAACCAAACTAAAAAAGTCTAATTCAAAGAAATGGTTCTCAAGATGGCTTCTGTCAGTTCAGGTAGTTTTTACTACAAAGATGTTTGATCAAGTGTTTCTGATCAGTTTGGTTTTAATGACTTATTTGATGATGCAAAAACGGGCTGAGACGTCATGATTGACAGCTGAGACTGACTCGTCCGTCTTCACACAGTCACTGATCATCGTTATATATCATCTTTATATACAGACTATTATCTTCACATGGTACGAACATGAAGTCCACATGTCGTCTCACATCAACCTGAGTTCAGATCGTCATTTGCTTCTTTCTCCGTCTTCTCAGTTTCATCTGAACAGTTTGTTCCTGAGTCACTGAGCAGCGGCTGCAGGATGTGGGAGGTTTTTATTTTAACTGTAAAAGAGAACAACTGCGCATGTCTGCACCATCACCCCCCCCCCCCCTTAAAAAACACTCAGTGCAAATAACCTGGATGTTGTACACGTGTCTCTCAGGTACACACACCTGACGCGAGTGTGTCCAGCTGCTGTCAATCATCCTGTCAACAACGTCAATAAACTTGACTAACACTTAATATTATTATTACTTTGATTCCAGCTGTGTGTGTTTGTGTGGTTTGTGTGTTTTGTGTATGTGTGTGTGCGTGTGTGTAGTGAGTGTAGTGAGTGTAGTGAGTGTGCGCGGTGGGGGGTGTGTGGCCTGACAGGAGAGTGTTTGCTGAGAGAGACAGCAAACAAACATCTGGAGCACAGCTGTGACCGGGACAGTGAAAACACCGGAGAACACCACGAGCCGTGAACGCATCACACCACACAGATGTTACCGGTGGAGACTGTCCGGAACTCGTTAGATTGTTAGCATCACCGTTAAATGAAAACCTGTCGTTTCCGGTTCCTTCCTGAAGATGAGCTCTTCAGTAACTCTAAGATTTGAGATGTTTCGTTTGATAGAAGTCTGTGTTTTTATCCGTGTTCCGCGTCTGCGTCGTTAATCTAACATTTCGCTGAGCAAACCGTTAGCTAGCTGTTAGCTGAGCTAGCTCCCCGGCGCCGGGCTGCGGTGACACCGGGAGCCCGCGGCGTGCTGTGCGGGGGCAGCCGGTTGTTACCTTGGACTTGGAGCAGCTGACGGAGCGCAGGGCTCCGAAGAAGATGGGCAGCAGCGCCATGAGCACCAGGCTGCCGTACGCCAGCGCCGTGCCCTCCGGGCTGGCCACGAACTTCGCCGTCGCGTTGAGCGCCTCGGTCCCGTTGGAGTCGGTGGAGTTCAGGGCCTCCAGCACCGCGGCGGCCGCGGCCTCCGGGGCCGAGGCCGGGGCTGTTTGTGCCTCAGACATGGCGGTTGAGAGACGGGATGGAGCTGAGCTGGAGGCGGAGGGGCGGCTGGCGGCTGAGGTCTGCGGGCTCCTGCTTCATCTGAGGCCGCTGCTGCTGCTGCGGCTGCTCGGTCCGGGGTAAGGCCACGTTTCCTTACGCACAGAGGCGGCAGCACACAGGACGGCTCACTCCGCTGCAGATTCACAGGACCAGGAACAACACCGAGGGATCGTTTCACACATTACACAAGAGAATCAGAAAAATATAAAAGTGTTGTGTCTTTGCAACCACGTCAATACATGTATTATTCTTATGCTCTGTGTTTGACTGTTATTAGTGATACTGGATCAATAAGGCATCTGTCTGTCTGTCTATCTACAGTTTGCTTATTGATATCATTTGAATGTATATTATAATTTGTGTTTACGTCATCACTTTCAGTTTGTGTTTTAAAGATTCACAACCTGAACAAAAACCAGATGAATTAATATTATAATCAATATATATCATAACATAATGAATATATTTCAGTTCAATGTCTCTTTTCACTAGAGCTAATTCATTTTCATGATTCATTGATCTTTCTTCTGTTAAAAAACAGAAACTCACTGAATGTTCAGTCTGATTAAAAGTTTCACAAACTCTCACATGTGAGAACCTGTAACACAATTAAAAACATAAGATCGTTAAAATAGTTTAATTTCCTGTGGATCATCTTATCGATCGTTTCACCTCATATTTAAACCTCCAGCATAAATAACAGTTTTGTACACGTTTTTCTACTAAGAACCAACAGTTATCACTTCTACGTGTCACTTGTGTCTGTACTTGTTTGGACAGACAAGTACAGACAAGTACAGACAAGTACAGACAGCTGCAGGAACATCAGCTGGTTAAAGTCAAACCAGAAACATCACTGAAAGTCAGTGTTATGCACGTAGTGAGTCATCGCTTGCACTATTAGACGATCTTGGCTGTTCGGAAGTCGCTCCTCTTCCTCGCTTCAGGTGAGTCTCCACCTGTTGAGCTGCAGCAGCGCCCTCACCCGGTCCGGTGGAGTAACGCACTGCTCCACAGTAGCAGTACTCCTTTACAAGTAAAAGTACAACAGTATAATTATCTAAATCTACTTGAAGTAAAAGTATATATTATGCCAAGTGGAACACTTCCGAATTAAGTGTATTTTATTCATTTGAATCTGTAAAATAACTATTTACAAAGGTTATTAATAAATCTAATTTAATATTAACCACAGCACTTGAATTGTAATGAGAAAGTATAAAGTGGCAGAAATGAAAATACAAAAACCAAGTAAGTTCCATGTCGGCGCCTGGTGGTGAAACTATAGACTGTAAATAAAGATGGCCGACACCATAACCAATGACGTCATTTGGAGTCAGTCTGTGCAGCAGTGGTCACAGATACATCGACCAATCAGGAGTCAGTCTCAGATTGGTGTGTGTATATTTACTTTCTATGACAAACATTTTATTTTGTAAAAGATAACAATAACAAGAACTTCAACATACAAAACTTTACTAAACATTAAAAACCATAAATGTAATTTTCCATAATATATTTACATCAGTTTCTGTGGGGTGGGGGGGGCGAACAGACGATGAGAAGTTATCACATTAGATCTTTAAAAAAAGAAAACGGTTCGTAGGTGACGGTTCGCTGTTAAACTTTGATGAACAGCCTCCACCAGTAGGTGGTGCTGTGGTGACAGCTCACAGCAGCCAGACCAAAAGTACTGCTCGACTCAGTTTTCTCTGAATCAGTGAAAATAATTCAACCGTCTTTCAGTTAAAGGAAAATACAAATTTACTCCAACTTTATGTCGAGTGAGAAAAGTTTGTCCAAAATGACTCACTCGTTAAAAATACATGAAAACTGAAGTGACAAGGAGACGATGTGTTGTACGACACCAGTTCCTGTTATACTCTGAGTTCATTATATTGTAATAAACTCAGGGACCATGAGATGATGCTCTGATATCTGGACCGATCTGGTAAATAAAGTGGGATTGCAATATAAATCCAAACATCCTAAAAACATCATTAACCTCGATGTGATGAAAACTTTTTTTTCCTGGTTTTTCCGACATCAGATTTACTTTGGTCACGTGACTTAAATATATGTATCCGTTAGAAAAGCAGTGTTAGTCTGAATAACGTGAAAACTGTACGATCACAGGAAGAAGTGGACGATGGCAGAGGCGCTGAGGAGGATCAGTAGGGGCGTGGCCTGAAGGAGCAGGGCGGCGCTGTTTATTAGGGCGGAGCTCTTTAGTTCCACCTCCACAGGGAAGTGGTCGCTCAGATCACTCACCTGTTGGACAAGAGAAAATGTGTTTATTGTATATAAAGACGATCAGTGACTGTAAATAAAGATGATCGATGACTGTATATAAATATGGACAACGTGTCTTTACTTTGTACAAGCATGAAGTCAAATATCGCAGATACAAACGCTGCCATCTGGTGTTGGTCGTCCATCTTGTGCTTTGATGTAGCCAGAAGCAGCAGCACATACAAACCTGGGCCCTGACAATAAGAGTAAAATAAAAATGGTGAACCGATCAAAGGTCAAGAATTATAAACATACCTTGGACTTCTTGAGTTTCAGCTCCTTTCCGAAGTCGTAGACCTTCGCAGAAGTCGGACTGATCGCCTTCAGGAAAGGTTTCCCATAAACCACGATCCTGAGACAAACAGATGAAAACTGCTGCTCAAAATACAAGAATACAATTTTCAGCACACAAACATGTGTGTACTTTTTGAGGACACACATTGGCATCATGCATTGCCTATTCCCTTACCCTAACTTTAACCATCACAACTAAAGGCCTAACTCAAACCTAATTCTAACCCTAAAACAGTTCATTGAAAAAGTGAGGACCGGTCAAAATGACCTCACTTTGTAGGGTCCATGCTTAAAATGGTCCTCACAAAGATATAAGTACAGGAACACACACCTGTCATATGCACAGCTGGTGTCTTCTGAGACGGTCGTGTCCACTTTGTCTCCGATCAGCCAAGTGAAATTTGTGTTGGTGAACATTCTGATCTTCTTCTTGTCGCTTCGGTTCATGTGGGCGCAGGCGGCGTGAAAATCTCCCAGGAACATCACATTCTACAAACACACACAAACACACACACACGAGCGTCTGACAAACACTAATTTCAGTTTTTCAGACGTTGTGTCTCAGGTTTCAGGACGGACGCTGCCTGATGCCCTCTCAGGTAAATATGTGATTTTGAGCTGTTTAAATAAAGTTTACTCAATAAGTCCGGCCGTCCGGTTTCCTCACCGTGCTGTTCCACTTCTCACGGACTTTCTCAAAGACGTTGTACAGTCGGTCGATCTCCTGGACGGCCTGCGGCGGATCCGTGTGGACAGGCACCAAAATGAATTTCTTGATCACTGTGGGACAGAGAGGAAGGAGGGAGGCGAGACGGGAAACGGAGAACAGGAGGAAGAAGTCAGTCGTTGTCTTTTCTACGTTGTGACACTAAATTTCTGAGAAGACGAATCATTCGAGAAAAGTACGTGTTGTGTTCACTGACCCGTCATCCGGCTTTCGAACTGAACAGCAAACGGTTCTCTGGCGAAGGTCGGCGGTTTGGTCTCGTACTGATGCTGGTCCGCCACGTTCACCGTCTCTGTCCTGGTAGCACACGGTGACAGGCTCCATAAAACATGTTGGATTTACCAGCAGCAGAGGAAGAAGAAACCCCGGTGGTAGTAAAGGTTGTTTTCTCCTCTGACGTGACACAGCTTTGTTTATCCATCATATTTCTAATCATCGTATTTGAATCCCTGTGTGATTCTTTCTCCTGTTCCCTGTAAAGGTGCGACTGTTTCTCAGGTTTCCATCGTCTCGTCCTCCGTCACTGAACCCACATTTAAGAATCAGTGGAAGCAGCAACTGTTTCATTAGCACCTCCTTCATACAGGAGAATTAAAGTGGAAATGCAGATCTGTGTCTCACCTGTAGATGAAGACGTACTTCTTCTTGTCGCCCACAGACTTTCCAAGACCTTTGCTGGACACTGACTGGTAGACGTAGTTGTCATACCTCAACACAACAAACACAAAGACACACTGTCACAAAAAATACAGCAGCAACCCGTCACACTGCTCAGAGTGTGGAGAAGAGAGAGTTCACGTCTGTTTGATGAAATCTTCAGGAACAATTCAACAGATCTGAGTCTGATCAGATCGGTTTCCTGGTCCCCTCAGTGGAGGTGAAACACTGTGATCCAGGGTCTGGGGACTGAAACAGTGACGAGTCCTTCACATCACGTGTGGCTGAAATCTCCTCAATCAAGGTTTTTTACATTTTAAATTTGAGGATTCATTGTCGCAACATAAACTAAAGAAAGAAAATAAAGAATAAAACTGAATTTGAACTTTTCTTTACATGTGTCCGAGTTCTGTGTGAAGGACTGGACACCAACAGTAGAACCTTTAAAAATGTGTCTGTACTGATGAAGTATAAATACCACAGGGAACATTTTACTACTAGTTATCCTGTGTACATTTCACTGATAATACTTATGTACTTTTACTCAAGTAGGATTTAAGATTTGAACGTTTGCGTCTCCCACCACTGTGTCTGTCCTCAGTTAGCTCCCAACTCCGCCCCTGAGCCGGATCGGCTTTAACGACCAATTTCCCGAAGACCCACACATGCACAACAAGCACGATTCAGACGGTTCACAACATTCAAACAGATGGTTATGATGATGACGATGATTACAGACATGCGGTTAGGTTGGAAATCCCATGTTTTCACTCAGGTAACCAGATCGGACACCAACCACCACAGAACGTAAATGAATTATTCACCAACAATTTGAGATGAGACGTTAGAGACAAAGCTGCCGAGCAAAGTCAATGAATCAGGGTTAAATTGGTTCTGTAGGAAGATAAAGTCAAAGAATGGCATCAGTATCACTATGACTCAGGTTCTTGTGGCGAATCAATATTTATCCAATTATTAACAATAGTGGATGAGTTTGGTCACTGGATTGGGTTTTAATTCATTGGAATATTACCTGCATTCAGAAATATACTCCAGGAAAAGTACATAAGAGTCAGTAGTTATAAATATCTACAGTATTTAATATTTGATATAACACTGTCTCTAAACTGAGCTAAATTTGACCTGAATCAGACTCAAGACCATCTCCAAAAGTATTTTAGACTGTTACTGTTATAACGAGTTGCTAATAATAATCAACAAAATAAGGTTTTCAATTAAAACAAATCAGACGACAACAGTCAGTGTAAAACAGTGGTCAGTGCTCTCCACACTGATTTGACATTCATTCACTTTAGACTTCACTGTATCAGTGTGGCGCCCCCTGGCAGCATCAGGGCTCATTACTCCACTGGTCAACAACATCATCAATAAAAAGCTCTTCTGCTAACTTCTGCTAAAAACACGGTCTCCTTTTTTACATTTCTATTTAAATAAACAGTCCAACATCCATTCGTTTTAGGATTAATTAAAGTATGATGTTTACTACCACTAGAGGGCGCACTAGCACCAGCATCTTGGACCATTCCTCTTTAGAGTCTATGGGATCAGAGCTGCTGTCTCCTGATTCAACACGTTTCTGTCTGTTTGACATTTAACAAACATTCGACTGATGAACCTGTCGATACCGAGTCTGACACACTTCCTGTTAACAGAAGTTACCTGTTAACAGAAGGTTACCTGTTAACAGAAGTTACCTGTTAACAGAGAGTTACCTGTTAACAGAAAGTTACCTGTTAACAGAAGGTTACCTGTTAACAGAAGTTACCTGTTAACAGAAGTTACCTGTTAACAGAGAGTTACCTGTTAACAGAAAGTTACCTGTTAACAGAAAGTTACCTGTTAACAGAGAGTTACCTGTTAACAGAAGTTACCTGTTAACAGAAGTTACCTGTTAACAGAAAGTTACCTGTTAACAGAGAGTTACCTGTTAACAGAAGTTACCTGTTAACAGAAGTTACCTGTTAACAGAAGTTACCTGTTAACAGAGAGTTACCTGTTAACAGAGAGTTACCGGTTAACAGAAGTTACCTGTTAACAGAAGTTACCGGTTAACAGAAGTTACCTGTTAACAGAAGTTACCTGTTAACAGAAGTTACCTGTTAACAGAAGTTACCGGTTAACAGAAGTTACCTGTTAACAGAGAGTTACCCGTTAACAGAGAGTTACCGGTTAACAGAAGTTACCTGTTAACAGAAGTTACCTGTTAACAGAAGTTACCTGTTAACAGAAGTTACCTGTTAACAGAGAGTTACCTGTTAACAGAGAGTTACCGGTTAACAGAAGTTACCTGTTAACAGAAGTTACCTGTTAACAGAAGTTACCTGTTAACAGAGAGTTACCCGTTAACAGAGAGTTACCGGTTAACAGAAGTTACCTGTTAACAGAAGTTACCTGTTAACAGAAGTTACCTGTTAACAGAGAGTTACCTGTTAACAGAGAGTTACCTGTTAACAGAAGTTACCCGTTAACAGAAAGTTACCTGTTAACAGAAGTTACCTGTTAACAGAGAGTTACCTGTTAACAGAAGTTACCTGTTAACAGAGAGTTACCTGTTAACAGAAAGTTACCTGTTAACAGAAGTTACCGGTTAACAGAAGTTACCTGTTAACAGAAGTTACCTGTTAACAGAGAGTTACCTGTTAACAGAAAGTTACCTGTTAACAGAGAGTTACCTGTTAACAGAAGTTACCTGTTAACAGAAGTTACCTGTTAACAGAAGTTACCTGTTAACAGAGAGTTACCTGTTAACAGAAGTTACCTGTTAACAGAAAGTTACCTGTTAACAGAAAGTTACCTGTGACAGACAGGATTAGTAAAGCGGGTGATTAGAGGTGATTGAGATGATTCATTTTGATTAATATTCTACAAAGGGGTAAAATCCACTGTACCTGTGAGATTCCCTGTTGGAGGCAGACAGCAGACACATGACGGTCACCAGATGGTTTAAGACACAGTGTTAGAGTTACTGTGTGAGTTCATCTGTGAATCCTTACGTCAACATTCAGATAGTGAAAACATCAGACGTCACTTATGATGCTGAATTTTGAAAAATGATCATGTTTGATATGTTCATCTGTTAAAACCAGATATGGTTGATTTTATGAATCAAAGGTCGTGACCCTGCGAAAAACACAGTTTCACCATCGTTTCAAAAACATCTACGACTGAGAGCGGCTGATTTTCCACAAACAAAATTTTGGGAAATAACCAGAAAGGAGAACCCGTACTCACCGGAGTTCTACAGTGGCCAAGACGTCGCACACATCACATTAACATTAACAACACATTTACAAAAGCCACACAACGGAAACACAACAACAACTGTGTGTGGCCGGTGTCTGGCCGGTGTCTGGCTGGGGTGTGGCTAGTTCTTGGCTGGTGTGTGGCCGGTGTGTGGCCGGTGTGTGGCTGGTGTGTGGTGGGGTGTGGCTAGTTCTTGGCCGGTGTCTGGCCGGTGTCTGGCTGGGGTGTGGCTAGTGTCTGGCTGGGGTGTGGCTAGTTCTTGGCTGGGGTGTGGCCGGTGTGTGGCCGGTGTCTGGCCGGTGTCTGGCTGGTGTCTGGCTAGTTCTTGGCTGGTGTGTGGCCGGTGTGTGGCCGGTGTGTGGCCGGTGTGTGGCCGTTGTGTGGCCGTTGTCTGGCCGGTGTGTGGCCGGTGTCTGGCTGGGGTGTGGCTAGTTCTTGGCTGGGGTGTGGCCGGTGTGTGGCCGGTGTCTGGCCGGTGTCTGGCTGGTGTCTGGCTGGTGTCTGGCTGGTGTCTGGCTAGTTCTTGGCTGGTGTGTGGCTGGTGTCTGGCTAGTTCTTGGCTGGTGTGTGGCCGGTGTCCGGCCGGTGTGTGGCTGGTGTCCGGCCGGTGTGTGGTGGGGTGTGGCTAGTTCTTGGCTGGTGTCTGGCTGGTGTCTGGCTGGTGTCTGGCTAGTTCTTGGCTGGTGTGTGGCCGGTGTGTGGCCGGTGTGTGGCCGGTGTGTGGCCGTTGTCTGGCCGGTGTGTGGCCGGTGTCTGGCTGGGGTGTGGCTAGTTCTTGGCTGGGGTGTGGCCGGTGTGTGGCCGGTGTCTGGCCGGTGTCTGGCTGGTGTCTGGCTGGTGTCTGGCTAGTTCTTGGCTGGTGTGTGGCTGGTGTCTGGCTAGTTCTTGGCTGGTGTGTGGCCGGTGTCCGGCCGGTGTGTGGTGGGGTGTGGCTAGTTCTTGGCTGGTGTCTGGCTAGTTCTTGGCTGGTGTGTGGCCGGTGTCTGGCTGGTGTGTGGTGGGGTGTGGCCGGTGTCCGGCCGGTGTGTGGTGGGGTGTGGCTAGTTCTTGGCTGGTGTCTGGCTAGTTCTTGGCTGGTGTGTGGCCGGTGTCCGGCCGGTGTGTGGTGGGGTGTGGCTAGTTCTTGGCTGGTGTCTGGCTAGTTCTTGGCTGGTGTGTGGCCGGTGTCTGGCTGGTGTGTGGTGGGGTGTGGCTAGTTCTTGGCCGGTGTGTGGCCGGTGTCTGGCCAGTGTGTGGCCGGTGTCTGGTTGGGGTGTGGCTAGTTCTTGGCTGGTGTCTGGCTGGTGTGTGGCTGGTGTCTGGTTGGGGTGTGGCTAGTTCTTGGCTGGTGTCTGGCTGGTGTCTGGCTGGGGTGTGGCTAGTTCTTGGCTGGTGTCTGGCCGGTGTCTGGCCGGTGTGTGGTGGGGTGTGGCTAGTGCTTGGCTGGTGTCTGGCCGGTGTGGCTAGTTCTTGGCCGGTGTGTGGCTGGTGTCTGGCTGGGGTGTGGCTAGTTCTTGGCCGTTGTCTGGCCAGTGTGTGGCCGGTGTCTGGCTGGGGTGTGGCTAGTTCTTGGCTGGTGTCTGGCCGGTGTGGCTAGTTCTTGGCCGGTGTCTGGCCGGTGTGTGGCCGTTGTCTGGCCAGTGTGTGGCCGGTGTCTGGCTGGGGTGTGGCTAGTTCTTGGCTGGTGTCTGGCCGGTGTGGCTAGTTCTTGGCCGGTGTCTGGCCGGTGTGTGGCCGTTGTCTGGCCAGTGTGTGGCCGGTGTGGCTAGTTCTTGGCTGGTGTCTGGCCGGTGTCTGGCTGGTGTGTGGCTGGTGTGTGGCTGGGGTGTGGCTAGTTCTTGGCCGGTGTCTGGCCGGTGTGGCTAGTTCTTGGCCGGTGTCTGGCCGGTGTGGCTAGTTCTTGGCCGGTGTCTGGCCAGTGTGTGGCCGGTGTGGCTAGTTCTTGGCTGGTGTCTGGCCGGTGTCTGGCTGGTGTGTGGCTGGTGTCTGGCTGGGGTGTGGCTAGTTCTTGGCTGGTGTCTGGCCGGTGTGGCTAGTTCTTGGCCGGTGTCTGGCCGGTGTCTGGCCGGTGTGTGGCCGTTGTCTGGCCAGTGTGTGGCCGGTGTGGCTAGTTCTTGGCTGGTGTCTGGCCGGTGTCTGGCCGGTGTCTGGCTGGTGTCTGGCTGGTGTCTGGCTAGTTCTTGGCCGGTGTCTGGCCGGTGTGTGGCCGTTGTCCGGCCAGTGTGTGGCTGGTGTGTGGCCGTTGTCTGGCCAGTGTGTGGCCGGTGTCTGGCTGGGGTGTGGCTAGTTCTTGGCTGGTGTCTGGCCGGTGTGGCTAGTTCTTGGCCGGTGTCTGGCCGGTGTTTGGCCGGTGTGTGGCCGTTGTCTGGCCAGTGTGTGGCCGGTGTCTGGCCGGTGTGGCTAGTTCTTGGCTGGTGTCTGGCCGGTGTCTGGCCGGTGTGTGGTGGGGTGTGGCTAGTTCTTGGCTGGTGTCTGGCCGGTGTGGCTAGTTCTTGGCCGGTGTCTGGCCAGTGTTTGGCCGGTGTGTGGCTGTTGTCTGGCCAGTGTGTGGCTGTTGTCTGGCCAGTGTGTGGCCGGTGTCTGGCTGGGGTGTGGCTAGTTCTTGGCTGGTGTCTGGCTGATGTGTGGTGGGGTGTGGCTAGTTCTTGGCCGGTGTCTGGCCGGTGTGTGGCCGTTGTCCGGCCAGTGTGTGGCCGTTGTCCGGCCAGTGTGTGGCCAGTGTGTGGCCGTTGTCTGGCCAGTGTGTGGCCGTTGTCTGGCCAGTGTGTGGCCGGTGTCTGGCTGGGGTGTGGCTAGTTCTTGGCTGGTGTCTGGCCGGTGTCTGGCCGGTGTGTGGTGGGGTGTGTGGCTGGTGTGTGGTGGGGTGTGGCTAGTTCTTGGCTAGTTCTTGGCTGGTGTCTGGCTGTTGTTGGGTGACCCCCAGTGGAGGCGGACGTTGCCACACTGGACAAGTCAGTCATCAGAAATGGATGCTAGTCTATTTAATGTGTCGGTGCTTGGAGGATCCAAAAAGGATAAAATTATATTTGTGTTCATGTGAGAAATTGAAGAACCGACTGACTCGATCAGATTTTCAAGAGCGATGGTTCACCTGACCACAGGAACTCACTCTGCTTGTGTCATTGTCAACATCTGTCGGTCACCTACGTTGTGGTTGTGTTTCCGTGCTGCTGACGTCTTGTAATCTTGTACCAATCTGATTGTTTGTGAGAAACTCTTGTGTGGGCGTGGTCTTGTGACCAAACATTTCCTCCTCCACTAAAGAGACTGTCTGTGGTTCTTTCTTCACAACAGACTCAGTTTCTCACACAATCTTTTCAAAGTCCTGATGATCACGAGGAGCTGATGAGACTAAACATCATGATTTAGTTTTTTATGAAACTTCTGATATTCCTCCTATAATATGACACGTAACCTAAAATGATTGTATAAAAGTTCCCTCATTAGAAAACTGTAACTACGTCCTAATTAGTGATGATTTAAAATGAGTTGTGACCTTAAACCTGAAGATTTCTGGTTTGATGAAAGTTTCCTGTTGATAAACGTCTTTAAATCTTTCTGCAGAGTTTTCACTTTACCTGTTGATGGCAGACAGCAGGGTCCTCACGACTTTCCCGTCGGGATCGACCACGTCCTGCAGGAGACAGATGTCACAGCGATGCACCACCTACACGCAGAGAGACAGATTTCGTACATCACCAAGATAATCGACTCTTTTCTGATCACTGCTTCTAATTTTTCGAGGACAGTAAACGCTCTCGTCTTTATTACAAAATCTTGGTCGACCATAGTTGTTCTTGGACTACGTCATAGAAATAAATAAAGATCTCCTGGATCGCCCCCTGGTGGCCGGAGACAGTCCTGTGGGTCTGAACAAACTGAATGTTCCTGTGTGTGTGTGTGTGTCGTACCCTGGTCAGAGTGTGGACCAGTCTGTAGTTTGAAGCTTTCGCGAGGTTGAAATTGTCGACGTTGTACGAGCAGATCCTGAATCCTGACACCGTTTCTCTCCCGACCAAGAGGGTGAGGAAAGAGAGGAGGAGGAGGAGAGGACGACAAGAAGAGCGCCACCTCATGGCTGAACTGTGGAGGCAACAAAAGATGCACAATGTCATTAAAACAATAACAGTGTAGAGATTCTGATTTCAGAATCAAAGATGAGAAAAATAAAACTCCAGACATGTGTGGACGCTAGGAGTAACCATAGCAACAGGGATGAGTTTAAAATCTAGAACGTATCAGTGTGGGCGGAGTCTCACTTTACGTCACTGCAGGAAACAGTCATGTGCACAGGATGACTTCCAGGACGATGGGGGGTGGGGGGGGGTCACAGGTCTGGAGTCAAGGGCTGAAAACGAACACATGAAAAACACTGAGTCAGTCGTCAGAGGCAGATCAAGGGAAAAGTTCCTGGAAAGATTAAATCTGTTTCCAAACTCAAGAGAAACACAACTGCAGCCAGAGGAGGGAGGTTTAACGCCACCTACAGGCAGGAGGCCTCATTTTAAATAGCAACTTTGAATCTTGACATTTTGTTTTGACTGTTGCTGAACTCTAACAGCTTCATCGTGGAGCTGAAGCTCTGCAGGCTGAGCGGTCGGACAGGTCTGACGATGGAGGGCGGGCGTGTTCAGACCTGCTCAGAGATCAGCAGCAGAGAAACTATTTACTACGACATTCTGTCCCACATTCATGTCCGTCCTCTGGAAACTGCAAACACGTTCAAATTCAAAAGAGACACATACGTGACTGAGAAGCACAAATACTCACTACAGGACCGACAGTGGATTAATACACCGCTGAAAATAGTCCAACTAATGTATCACATTCTCTTAAATCACTGAGCCACTTCAAAACATTGAACTGAGGTGTTTTTCTGAAGATTTATTTCTGCCTTCATGAGGTGTCGAAATTATTGGAAAAGTTCACATGAACCTCATCTCAAGTCAGAACAACAGGTTTGTAGTTTTGCAGGTTGCAGAGCTGCTGACGTTAAACCGATGCACATCATTTTACAATCAGCTCTAAATAGAAGCTTTTAATGTCAACTTGTCAAGACGTCATGTATCAAATACAGACATTCTCAGGATTAATATCTCATTATGCAGATATTGTAAAGAGTCAACATGTTATTTAAAGGCTCAAAACACTTTAATACAACATGTTATTTACAGCGTCTATGTTTTTTCCACATTCTGACTTTTAAGCTCAAAAACACAAAAGTCAGAACAACGAGTTCACAACTCTGGAAATGGGAGCTTCAGAGGAGCACTGGTCTTCAACAGGAACCAGTGGACTCACAGGTTTGAGGCTTAACATGCGATTTGATGATTTGATTGAAAAGAGTTCAGTTCCACTTCAGTCCGTCGGAGAGGAATCCTCACACGTGACCCCCTGAGGTTTCTGTGTGTGTATTTGGTAGTTTTACTCTTGTTGAGGGTAAACAACAGAGGAGGTCACTAGGGTTGCAAAGGGGCGGAAAATTTCCGGTAAATTTCCGGAAACTTTCCATGGGAAGTTAAGCTCGGGAATTTTGGAAATTTTGACAATAAAAACGTCATTCAAAACTCTATTTTAAAGATGTATGGAATGCAGCACATGCTGTGTTTCTTTGAAAAGGATGTAGCTAGCTATTGTAAACCAAATTGACAGAATTAATGGATTGTTTTATTTTTCTCTCAACCCGACATGATCAAATGCGTCAAATGAAAGTCCGAAGTACTCTTGTCCGAGAAAGCACGCAGTATCCATTATCGATTGACAACGCAAACAGGTGACTGTATTTATAGTCCACAGGAACAAAATTGTCTTGCTGGCAAGTGGCTAACGTTAGCAATTCTAGATCTTGCAGCACGATCTTGGTTAAAACAACCAAGATCATGGTCGATGACGTCATCAACATCGCTTTCTCCTCCGCTGAGCCACAGGAGACATTTAACACCTGTGAACTACTTCCCATTTACTGACGTTTATGTGTAAAACTATGTATTGGCAGATTTTGCATTTGTGTAATGTTTAATAGAAGAACAGATATGTATTTAGAAGAAGTATGAACAGATGTGGTTCTCATGAGTTAACTTAAACTTTACGACTGTTGCTCAGGGGACTATAAATGTTTATGGCTTCCCCCACTGGACAAATGGTCACGGCAGGGGTCCCTCAGTGTGTCTGATAGAGATGGGTGAGGGGATCTCTGTATTGTATACAGGACGGGGGTCTTTTGTCTTGTGAACGAAGATAAGGGATCTCGGAGACAGATTGTCTCACAGCAGAAGTCACACCAGGGGTCTGGGACAGAGATGGAGACAGGATGTCTACCCACCCTAAACAGAGAGTGAAGAAGATGAGGAACTTCTCCTTCCTCTCAGGGAGGGGCTTCTGATTGTATAACTGTAGTTGTTCTCCTATGCTCTGTGCTCATTCCATACACGTTACGCTAGGTGCGGTCCACCTGCAGGTGTTAGAAATTGAACTTACCGAGAAACAATGTATAATTGTGTATGATTAAACAGAAATTGCCACCACAACTACTTCCCCTTTGCACTTTACATCCATTACCTCTAAAGTAGAAATATATTCAGAAACCACCAATACTCATCTCCAACATACTGTCACATAGAGGAAACTGCTGAGGTCAGATTTTCAGATTGAAGTCCATCGTTCCTGCAGGTTTTGATAAGTTTTCACTGACCGGGTTCTATCCTGAGATCCACATAGAGACGGTAGAGTTCTACTCACAAATGGATTAAGTCAAAAATGTAATTTTTAAAATTTGTATTAGAAATGTTTGCATGCATGTCTGCTTATGACAAAACAAAATGTTTATATTTATGTCTGTATATGACAAGGTAAATACAGTTAGTATAAATTACCCCAAAGTTTCCAGTTTATTCCCGTTAATTCCCGTATATTCCCATGGAAAGTTTCCAACTTTGAATATTCCCGGAATTTTGCAACCCTAGAGGTCACACCTTGTTAAGAAAACAGAAATTGATTGATTCTACATTTTCTATAAATCTATAATTTGATTCATAACTTCCACAACTTTTAGGAGGCAAAGACTTTGGTGAATTAATTTCAAGCATCAAAACAAATCATCCACATGAGTAAAGGTTTGTTTTCACAAGAAAATCTGACTTTTGACAACTTTTGAGCATTTGGGCCAAAATATCTCTTTAGACTTTGCTCAAAGTCAAAAAAAGATTCTCAATGAACATGAAATTGAGAAGAAATCATTAATTCTGAGAAGGTCGAAGGTCACAGTGGCCAGTGACTCACTGAGCGTCTGTTCTCAAAATTAGAAATTGGATTTTTTCAAACATCTCACCCATGCAGGCCGTGTGTTGGGAAGTCACTGCTGTGGCTGATATCGACTGATATCGACTGATATTGATATTTGCAGTGATCAGGACAGTTACCACACAGACAGGCAGTGATTCAGATGTGTTTCTCAGCCCCTCCCAGGCCCAGAGGCGGGGGTGAGACCGGTCGAACGACCTCTGTTCCTCCAACACTCCCTCTACACACCAGAGAACGACTACGTGACCAAACAGTGACAGAATGATCCACAGAGCTGTAAACGTGTCTCACTGTGCACGATACAATGTTAGAGGCTGGAGACGGCAACAGAAACACATGAACAACATACAGTAAATAAGATGGACAACATGACAGCTCGAAAAAGAGAAGTGAAATCATCTGGATCGCCCCCTGGTGGCTGGCTGGGAACAAACTAAACAACACTAGATTTACAGCACTGCGGTCATATGCCTCCAGCAACCACAGGACATATTCCGTGGACATATTTCATTTTTCCAGATTCATATAAGGTCACTGTGACCTCTACCACTGACTCATAATCACTGTATCTATGAGTCCAAGTGACAACTGACAATAGTGGAAGAGATTCCCTCAAGTCGGTGTTGATTTCACATTAAAGACTCCAAATACAAGAGATATCGAATTCACAAGGTAGAAAAAGTGCTTTGTGAGGTCACAGTGACCTTTAACTTTGACCTTTAACCACCAAACACTACTCAGGTCATCCTGGAGTCCAAGGGAATGTTTGTGCCACATCCAATGAAATTCTCTTTGTGCATTCCTGATATATTGCATTCAAAACAACAAAAGGTAAATTTAAGGTCACGTGATGACCCCCACTGCTAAAACAATCCAAGAGGAAACACTGCGAAAACATGAATCATACAAAAAAAAAATGCAGGTCGTTCTTATCTCACTCATGTTTGTTCAAGTGTTTCTGATCAGGTTGGAGTGAATTAGTTATTTGATGATATAAAAACAGGCGGAGACGTCATGATTGACAGCTGAGACTGACTCCTGATTAGTCGAGCACTTAAACCAACGGGACCTCGACAACATGGCTCCGCTCCACGACCGCTGCTGCGCTGACTCTGAAACCAGATGATGTCAGGAGCACAGGATGGCAGCGTTCACGTCTTTATATTCTAACTTTAGTCACTTGTGTAACTCGGTGCCAGAACTGATTCTTTTTTCTTTAAAGTTTGACGATAACAGCGGCTTTTTCATTGCTAAGACAAACTGGAAGATGAAATTTAACATTTGCAATTTAAAGTATACATAATATAAATACTGCAAAACTCTAAACAAATGTACATAATAAGTCAAATCTAACCCAACTACAGTCATTTAACACTAAATAACAGTTTCAGGGCAACAACTCCGACTGCAGATTGTGGGAGAGTGAAGTCAGAGGAATACAAGGGTTGAGTCTGGCGATTGAGTAATTAGATTGTAGTGTTAGCATAGATTATTTCAATTTTATATTTAGTTGTATGTTTGTAGTCATTTGATTAGTTAACAGTTTTAGACACTTGTGAGTTTATAGTAGCTGTAGTTTAGCTTCAGCTCATTGCTCAAGTATATCAGTGAGACTTAGGGTTTGTTAGGTTTCATAATATGTTAGTTAAAGCTGCTTGATGATGCTCGTGTTACTATTCAATCTTCGACTGGTGACTTTACCCTGAATGTGTCAGTTACCCATTAAAACAAGTGAATCATTGACTGACATTGACTGACAGACTTTAAACGTCACACACATTTAAAGTCTGTTTTGGACACTTGACGTTGTGTCTGTGTCTTCAACCCTGAAATTCTTCTTAAATCCCCTTTAGGTTCCAACCTAATTCTGCTCTGGTGCAGGAAACAGGTTCTAGAAGCTTCAACAACACGTTCCTGAAACATTCTCACTCAAAGGACTTTAAACAAAGCTTCTACAACTGGAACCATTTTGGTCGGAGCTCTGTTCAAACACAACAAACTTAAGTTTGAACTGTTCCACAGATCCTGACGTTACCAAAGATACAAAACACTGAAGAGCAAAGACGGATTTAAACCTCTTGGACAATTCTACTGATAAAAACACAATCCAGTAATTTGAAGGGTTTGGAAACAAGATGGTAAAAAAACATGTTAAAGTTCTGAGATTTAAGGGGAAATTAAAGATTATCACGAGTTTACAAGTTTAAAAAGAAAAATGGCTGAACCCGACAGAACACACACACACACACACACACACACACACACACACACACACACACACACACACACACACACACACACACACACACACACACACACACACACACACACACACAGGAAGAACACACAGAAACCACACACCTTACTTTAGGCTCCACTTTCAAACTACTTCCTCAAACAGACTCACGCACTCACACTCTCACACAGACAGACTCACACACAGACAGACAGACTCACACTCACACAGACTCACACTCACTCACTGAACAGAGGGGTCCAGAGGCCGGTCCAGAGCTGCCTGTCTCTTACCTGTTCAGGTGAAGTTTCACTAAGTGTCTCTGGGACTCTGCTGAGGTCACGTGAGGCTTCTCTCTCCCTGCTGCTGTGGATCTAAACCCCGCCCCCCCTGCAACACTTCCTGGATCTCTCAGGTAGACCACGCCCACTACAGCTGCTGCATTTATGGCCTGCGGGAAAGACAAACGTTGGTTAAATACAGTTATATACAGTCTATGGTCTCACCCTATACATACAGTCTATGGTCTCACCCTATATATACAGTCTATGGTCTCACCCTATACATACAGTCTATGGTCTCACCCTATACATACAGTCTATGGTTTGCACCCTATACATACAGTCTATGGTCTCACCCTATACATACAGTCTATGGTCTCACCCTATATATACAGTCTATGGTCTCACCCTATATATACAGTCTATGGTCTCACCCTATACATACAGTCTATGGTCTCACCCTATATATACAGTCTATGGTCTCACCCTATACATACAGTCTATGGTTTGCACCCTATACATACAGTCTATGGTCTCACCCTATATATACAGTATATGGTCTCACCCTATACATACAGTCTATGGTTTGCACCCTATATATACAGTCTATGGTCTCACCCTATACATACAGTCTATGGTTTGCACCCTATATATACAGTCTATGGTCTCACCCTATACATACAGTCTATGGTCTCACCCTATATATACAGTCTATGGTTTGCACCCATAGACTAAATCAAGATGGACGACATGACGGAGCCCAAAAGTGAAGCCAAAGCGTCTCGATCGCCCCAGAACAGAGTGAAAACTCTATTAATTACCTTCTTAATAAATCCACTACACCTGGTTCTATCGAGGTAAAGTCGAATAAAGTGGCTTCATCAAAGTTTTGGGGGTTTTATTTATTTAAAAATATCTTATATTTTAACTTACAACATACAGTCTATGGTCTCACCCTATATATGCAGTCTATGGTTTGCACCCTATATATACAGTCTATGGTTTGCACCCTATATATACAGTCTATGGTCTCACCCTATATATACAGTCTATGGTCTCACCCTATATATACAGTCTATGGTCTCACCCTATATATACAGTCTATGGTCTCACCCTATACATACAGTCTATGGTTTGCACCCTATACATACAGTCTATGGTCTCACCCTATACATACAGTCTATGGTCTCACCCTATATATACAGTCTATGGTCTCACCCTATATATACAGTCTATGGTCTCACCCTATATATACAGTCTATGGTCTCACCCTATACATACAGTCTATGGTTTGCACCCTATACATACAGTCTATGGTCTCACCCTATACATACAGTCTATGGTCTCACCCTATACATACAGTCTATGGTCTCACCCTATACATACAGTCTATGGTCTCACCCTATATATACAGTCTATGGTCTCACCCTATACATACAGTCTATGGTTTGCACCCTATACATACAGTCTATGGTCTCACCCTATACATACAGTCTATGGTCTCACCCTATACATACAGTCTATGGTCTCACCCTATATATACAGTCTATGGTCTCACCCTATATATACAGTCTATGGTCTCACCCTATACATACAGTCTATGGTCTCACCCTATACATACAGTCTATGGTTTGCACCCTATACATACAGTCTATGGTCTCACCCTATATATACAGTCTATGGTCTCACCCTATACATACAGTCTATGGTCTCACCCTATACATACAGTCTATGGTCTCACCCTATACATACAGTCTATGGTCTCACCCTATATATACAGTCTATGGTTTGCACCCATAGACTAAATCAAGATGGACGACATGACGGAGCCCAAAAGTGAAGCCAAAGCGTCTCGATCGCCCCAGAACAGAGTGAAAACTCTATTAATTACCTTCTTAATAAATCCACTACACCTGGTTCTATCGAGGCAAAGTCGAATAAAGTGGCTTCATCAAAGTTTTGGGGGTTTTATTTATTTAAAAATATCTTATATTTTAACTTACAGCCCAAAATAATAAAGTAAGATAGAAAATAAAAATAAAAAGTGGTTTGGTCCGGCCATGGGGGACAAGTAACAATAAATACACATTTCATCATCACAGCAGTTTTTCATTTTACCTGTGTTTATTTCCATCTATCTCTCTATCCATCCATCCATCCACCTCTCTCTCTCTCCCTCTCTCTCTCTCTCTCTCTCTCTCTCTGCCCCGTGTCGCCCCCTGCTGGTGTGTGTGTGTCAGCTCCGTGTCCAGCAGCGGGGGGACAGTGAGAGCAGTCCGGAAACAGTGCGCTGTGAGCGGACCCACAAACCTCCAGCAGGACGGAGCAGCCTCCAGGTTCCTCCCCGGAGCTCCGCTCTCCAGCCCCGCGGAGCTGAGATGGATTGACCGGAGCGGGGCCACCCTGAAGCCCGCGGGTGAGTCTCTCTATCTGCGCAGGAAACCACCATCACGTTCACCCCCAACAACAACAAACTTGTTAGCTCGTCGCTAACTTTCCCTGATGGAGCTAAAGCGGGTTTAGCGGTTAGCCCCGCTCCGTCTCCCGGGATAATTCCTCCCGGCTGCGAGGTGACACTCTGCGGGTTTGAAACCTCTGAGTCTCCGCGTGGAGGCGGAGGACCCGGAGCCGAGAGAGACAGCTTCCCACCCGGGGGCGGTGTCCGCAGCCCGCGGGCTCAGGGAGCTCGGTGACCGGGGGAATATTCACTATAATGAACTTGTAATGAACCGGTGTTAGCATGTAGCTCCGCAGCAGCTTCACGCAGGACCAACGTGGAGCTGCTCGTCTGTGTCGCCTGTAGAAGTTTCATCAGGAGGATTCAAACCCACGGTTCGGTCCAGAACCCGGTTTGTGGTGAACGGTTCGGTTCGGTTCGGTTCGGTTCCTTCACGGTGTGGTAGGCTCTGGAGCAACGTGAGTAAATAGGACTCCAGAGACAGATTCACATCAGTTAGATTTAAATGTGCTGCAATGATTATTCGTATTTAATTCTATATTGTTTGTACAGCGTCAAATCCTAATAAACGTGACCTCCAGGCTCTTTACACAGAAGGTCGAGACAGTAACATGATCAGAATACAGTTTGTATTATGATCTTTATTGTATATTTATATTGGGGATTATATGTGTTACCGTCCGGAGCCCGTCTGAGAACGTGTGTGAAGCTGTGGCACCTGGAAACCAACACCAGAGGGTTTTAGTATTTTATTATTTTAGTGCATTATTTAAAAGTAAATTTCCCCGTCACAGGATGATTTGAGGAGCAGAGAGGTTTGGTACTTGTCGACTCTTGAGTGTGAAGTGGATCAACATGTAAAAACCAGGACACGGTCATCCTCTGTACTTTTGAAACACTTCCCCAGACAGTTTCCTTGGAGTGGTTCAGATGCAGGCTTAGTCTCCGAGCTGCAGAGGAAACTAACTCAGCTGAACTTTCCACATGTTGATCCTCCTCAGCTCGGAGAGTCCACGTGTGGCGCCGCGGCTGTGGCCGGTGAAGCGTTGGTCTGCGTTGTGTTTTCCTGGCGTCGGGCTGACTTTGCAAAGCGCTGCATTATTGACGAGTGACATGATTTCCACCCGGAGGCCGTCGGCTCTGTAACAGGAGCCAACTCGTTCTGACTGTTTCAGACGTGGATCAGTTTGTGGAGCTCGGACGAGACCGGCTCGGTTTTCACTGACCTGCTTCTGTTCGAGCCTGAGGGATTATTTTACTCTAAGTTATTTTGGACATTATTTCCTTTGCTAAGGGGGTTCGTTTTAAGGGAAATAAGAAATCTCTCTCTTGTGTTGCAGGCAATGATTAACTTAGTTATTGATTTTCCTGACACTTATTTTCCGGATTTGTTGTTTTGTCTATAAAATGTTAATCATCATAAAATACTAAGAAATACAGAAAATAATCACATCAACGAAGCTGGAAGAAGAAAACATTCAGTTCTTTTGCTTTAATGAAAAATGACTCTCACAATAAACACATTTTTATCCTCATCACACAATGCAGGGAGATTATTGATCCATATATTCATCCATTCATCTGAAACCATTTTGTGTCCGGAGCAAAACTCAATTTGAACTTTTTTCATGAAACTTCACATTCAAGTCTTAATATTTTAGGTTTCATGATATTCTCCTTTTTTTGTGTTGTGTCGTCCTCAAATGTAAAGAGCTCAGACCTGCTTGTGTCCACATGGTCTCAGACAGAGTCTTGTGTTTGTGAGGATCCCTGCTGTGTCCATCGAACTCTCCTGACCTCCACAGACCTTCTACTTGGGCCCGGGCGGAGAGGCCGTCACTCAGACATCCGCGTTGTCTTATTTTAAACAAGTAAAAGACTTTAACTGAACACACCTGGGGCCTCGTTTATCATCGTACGCACAAAACGCGCCTGAAAGAATCGTACGACTCTTCTAAGTCAAAATGATCTCCTTTCCAAACCACTATTCCTTGACCCCCGATGAGATACGTCACATGATTAATCACATGATCAATGTTAATTCATGCAAGAGAAACAGTTTGTAAAACGTCTCTCCTTTCATGCTTCTTCTTCAGCTGCTGCAGCCTCCTCCTGCCAAGTAGCCTCATGGCTTCCCGGCTGCTGGATCGTCTGAAACGCTCGCTGTTCAAAGATGTTCACTGGGCAGTAACGGAACAGGAAGCAGGAGACACACAGGAAGTGGAGGAGTTTGATGAGGATCGGTTGGAGGCGGAACTGGCGGAGGAGGAGGAGTGTGTGACTGATCGCCTTGGGGGGACTCTGTCCTTCGACAGCGCAGCAGGAGGAGGAGGACTGGAGGAAAGTGGCGAGGGCGAGGGGCATGACAGTGACTCCGACTTCCTGGGAGAGTCGATGGAGGAGGGGCTCAGCAGCACAGGTGAGGTGGCGCCCTCCTCAGGATTATCCGTTATCGATCAGGCAGGACAGGAGTGTTTGTCCAGGCTCACACAGACCAAAGAATTCCACATCAGTCAATAACAAATTGGAATTTATACGGAGAAGATTATGAATCTGTGTCATCTGTTCGTCTCTGATCCCGGTTCAACTCGCACCCTACTTCTGACGCCCACCTCTCTCCTGTCGGCTCATCTCACTTTACCTCAGCCAATCTGAAGGCACCAGATTGTCGCAACGTTCGATTGGCCGGTCGTATTTAAAAAGACCCAAGCGTCGTCATCGCTCTCTGATTGGCTACTGGGCTCCCTTTCCTGAGCAAGACATTTCAGACGGCGTGAAGTAGTTTTCACTGTGATAAAGTTTTTTTTGCCACCAAAATCGAATCAGTTCAACCTTCGGTCCAACTGAAGCGTTTTACCAAGTTTGAAGAAATTCAAGTGTTGTTGAGATTTCAGACAACTGACTTTGGGTTCAACCTTCATAGACGCCAGTCCTGTCGGCGCTTCACCGGTCGGCCCCTCCCCCTCCGCCCTGCTGACACGGCAGCTTCAGGAGAGCTGGAGGAACATGTGCCGACTCGATGGAGGAAGTCCCGTCCCCTCGGGAAGACGGCTGATGGATGACTTGTTGTTTGAGGTTACGGACGCCAGTGTGATGCAGGACGGCTCCTCAAAGTACGTGGTGAGTACAAACAAACCGTGGAGGTCAGGATCGTTGGTCACATGATCCACGCTCTCATTTTCCAGGAGCTGGTTGTGATTCAGTCTGTTGTGCGCTCGGTCTGTTGCTGTCTGTTGCAGCTGTACACCATCCACGTGACCCAGACCGGTGGCAGCGATAAGACGCCCGCTGTAATCACTCGCCGCTACTCCGATTTTCAGCGCCTTCATGCCACGCTGCGGCGTTATCATTCAGACCTGATGGATCGTGTATGTTTTCCACGTGAGTAGGGGTTACAGTACGTCATCAAAGTCATCACAAAGCCTTGTTATGGTTAGGGTAGGGGGGGGGGGGGGGGGGGGGGGCTGTGTCCTGTGTCCTGCCGGCGTCAGGCATCAAGCCGCTGAAACCTGACCACCGGTTGTATCGCCACAGGTAAGAAGCTGCGGAGGAACTTCGCGGCGGAGACGATCGCCAGGCGCAGCCGGGCCTTTGAACAGTATCTGTCTCACCTGTGTTCACTGCCCACCCTGCGGGGGGCGCTCTGCGTGCGACAGTTCTTCTACCTGAGCGACCTGCAGACTGGGCAGCTGCTCATCAGGTAGCTAACAACACACTGACTGAAACGTCCCAGTGGTTCGTGAGAAGTCACAAACTAAACTCTCTTCCTTCCACCTGCTGTTCTCCTGTGACTCAGCTTCAGTCTGTTGCTCCTGAATGTTAGAGATCAGTGACACACTGGACCTGAGCAGCTCTGGACAGAGAAGTGAGGTTGAGGTTCAGATGAAACCATCCGGGTCGGACTCGGGTCCCTGAACCGAGCCCGTGAGCGAACAGCTGAAACATTCGATGCAGGACAGCAGGTTATAATGAAATAGTGACATTCACCTCAAATTAAAGAGTAAATACAATTTAAAGTTTCAGAAGCAAATTTCCTAGAAGATAATTCCAACAGTCGTGTGGCCGCTGTTCGGGTTTGTTTCCTGTTTCCTGTTTCCTGTCGTCTGTTCTCTTGAAGTTTTCTTTTACATAATGATAAATACAAACAGATGTAATCAGAGTTTCATCTCCAGTGTTTCCGAGCTGAGTTTGTCTTGTTTTGTTGAGGGCGGGACGTTACCAGGAGGCACTGGGTCCGCTGCTCAACGCCAAGAGACTGCAACAGAAACTGGGCTGGGCCAGTTACTACGACGTCCAGGCTCAGGCCCCGCCCCCGGCCTCCTCCCATTGGTTCTTCACTCTGGTGGGGCTGTCGTGCTGTTTCCAAGAAGTGGACCAGCTGGAGGAGGCGGGGGATCACTGTGACCACGCCCTCCGTGTGCTGACGCCCGCTGACCCTCAAACTGACGACCAGGACAAGCCCATCCCACAGACTGTTGCACCCCGCCCACACATTGACAGGCCACACCCCCTCCTGTTACCGTTGCTGAGGGCGGTGGTTCGGCTTCTGTGGCAGACGGGAAAAGACAAACGGCAGTGGGAGGAGCTTTTGCAGCAGCTGGAGGAGCAATGGGCGGGGCTAGACAATCAGCCAACCATGATAGAGTTTCTGGTAAAACACAACCTGCAAGAGAGTGAGGTGGGGGGGTTAGCGTGACGACGCACATCGCGGCACAATCACGACAATACATCCAAAAAAATGATCCCGAATAAAATAAGATACGGACGAAAGTGATGTCATTCAGAGAAAATTACATTTAGAGGAAGAAGAATTCTATGTGCGAAATAAAAAGAATCTTATCAAAGCCTAATATGAAAATTAAGTTATAATAAATCAAAACAAATCGAAAGGTTTTAAGAATTTCTCAGTAATATTTCTCGATACAACTTCGAGAAATGTAACAAGAAAAAGTCTAAATATTTAATTAATTAATTAAATATTTCAATAAACAAGTCTTTTATTATAAATTATTATGATTATAATTAAAAAAAAGGTCAATGGACAACAAGAACATTCTATTTAAAAAAAAGTTGTAAAATGTCGACAAACAAGACAACATTTTGTATTATTTAAATAATTGAGTTGTGATGGTTTGTTGTTCGTCTTCTCAGTCAAACTTTAAAATGAATTCAAAACTGTGACGCCTCAGATCAGGAGGTGAGAGAAGCCTGGACTTTAATAATAATGATAAACACTAAACACTACTCCTTCAAATCTTAGTTGTGATGAGCAACTCAAATCCATAAAGGGAAACATTCAAAAGGAAAAGGTAGAAAACACACGTTTTTAGTTTAACTGAGATGAGATTGTTGAAACGCTGCTTCTTCTTCGTTTGAAATGAATCTTCATTTTAGAATTCTGAGGACAAAGTGATGATTGAACGAGGAAAACAAGTCCAAGGATTTCAGACCTGATGTTTGACATTAAACCTCAGACGGAAACACTCGTCGGTTTCTCTCTCTCTTCAGAAACACGTTTTTTACTTTGAGAAGAAATCGTTTTTTCACTACGACCACGATGACGACAGTAAAAGGGAAATGGTTCGAAATATTTGTTCTGCCCGTTAAACGTTGACTGATATTTAACAGAATCAACCAATCAGAACATCTGTTGTTACGTATGCGTTGAAAGGCCATTTTATATTATCTGAAGAATGTTTCAACATTTCAACGCCACGGCGACGGCGCGGTGACCACGAGCCGTGGTTGGATCATAACTCTACGAAGTTCTAAAATACTTCAATATGAAACATTGTTTTTCAGAACACAACCTGATCAGGATTATTCACTTAGATTTAATTCAGATACTTTTACTGCACTTTTCTTTTTACATCATGACTCAGCATCTCAGCTGTTTTCACCTGTCATGCCTCATTTGAATGATTTTAGAAGTGTTTCCTGTTGCCAGTTTGTAAAGTTGAACCGTCACTGAGGCATTAAATCATCGAATAATCTTCATCAGTACGAAGCACTGACTCCTCCTCCTCCTCCTCCTCCGTCAGCGGACTGAAAGTGTTTTCTGAGCTGTGTGTTTATGTGCATCCAGTTGCTATGGAGACCAGTGGTTGTGGTCACGCTGACCTGGAGTGGACGATGGAATAAGGGACCAACACACACGAGGAGACACCGAGGATGTGGAACTTTTTAAGATGAACGGATCACATGGGGAAAATGAGTCTGGCCGGTACTTTAAATATATATAAAGTTTAAAGATGATGCACATGTACAGATTTATGCACAAATACTGGTGATAAACTGATGAACGCTGCTTCCATCACATCCACAGATTTAATAACACTCTGGACTTTTTACTTTTCAGCTCAGACAATGAAAACGCTGCAAAACTAAAAGTCGTTTCTTGTTTCTCTGTTTTCGTTTTCACAGACGACGCAGAAAATGGTTTGTTTGATTCGATTGAGACTCTGTCAGGTTTTTAAAATGTATTTTGGAGAAACTGTAGATACACTAACTCTGAATTGAGCTGATTTGAATGTTTCTATTTGAACTCAAGGTTTTAGTGATTTATTTTTGAAGTGATTTCACTTCCTCGTGTTGGAACGCAGCCCTCCTCCCTCCTGTGGAATACTTTAGAAGGTGGATTTATCTTTATAGAGCTTGTGTACGTGCAGTTACATTTCCAAGTATATTTTATTGAATAAATTTGTTACAAAATCTCAGATCCGTCTTTTCTTGTTTCTTCATCTTTGACCTTTTTGCAGTGACCAAGAGGAACTTCTTCAATTTTATTTAATTTTATTTATACAGCAAAAAAACTATCTCTTCACTTTTCAGCCCAAACACCACCTGAAGTCACGTGGTGCAGTTTTCTTTGTCTGTTTTTATTTGTTTATTACAGCGTTAGTTAGTAATTATTTATTAGTTATATCTGGCAGTTGTAGGTTCACGTGCTCACCAGCAGAGGTCGCCCTGCGTCAGTCCACGTGTAAGTGATGACGCAGCTCAGATCAGTTTTATTATAAAGATTCTAAAATAAATAATTTCCAGTGTTTTCTACTGGAGGAGCTCAGGGTCCACAGGTCAGTGATGAAGGTGAGGGTGAAGATGAAGAGGTGAGGAAGATGATGCTGATTAAGATGATGAGGGTGATGAAGATGAGCGGGATGATGAAGGTGATGAGGGTGATGAAGATGATGAGGATGGTGTTGATGAAGGTGATGAGGATGAAGAGGGTGATGATGGTGAAGAGGTGATGAAGATGATGACGGTGATGAAGATAATGAAGGTGATGGTGATGATGAAGATGATGAGGTACATGAAGGTGATGATGGTGAGGGTAATGAAGATGAAGAGGGTGATGAAGATGATGAGGGTGATGAGGGGGATGAAGATGAAGAGGGTGATGAAGATGATGAGGTACATGAAGGTGATGATGGTGAGGGTAATGAAGATGAAGAGGGTGATGAGGGTAATGAAGATGAAGAGGGTGATGAAGATGAAGAGGGTGATGAAGATGAAGAGGGTGATGAGGGTAATGAAGATGAAGAGGGTGATGAAGATGAAGAGGGTAATGAAGATGAAGAGGGTGATGAGGGTAATGAAGATGAAGTGGGTGATGAAGATGAAGAGGGTGATGAAGATGATGAGGGTGATGAAGATGAAGAGGGTGATGAGGGTAATGAAGATGAAGAGGGTGATGAAGATGATGAGGGTGATGAAGACCTGAGCTCAGGTGCTCTAATGTCACTGCTGCTGCTCAGCTGACGAGTGTCGGCTGGAAATAAGTCCCATTGTCCTCCACATATCATCACCATGGCGACAAGGCCAAGAGCTGAGACATCAGCTGCTGGAGTAACACCAGTTGCTATAGCAACGGTGACAGAGCCGGACTGAAGTGATGGTGTGAAGTGTAAACATCACAGCGCTGTCACTCAACGTTCATGGTGACGTCACCAGATATCATCAACGTTTAATCAGCGACAGCTGAGGAATTTTAACTTTGTATTAAAGCAACACTTTGTAACTTTTACTGAGTAATAGCGCCCCCTGCAGCCCCACCTGGTGATATATATATATATATATATAAATATAAATGATCTGATCCCTGATGAAGTGGATTCAAGAATCGGTCTGATGGATCGAGTCGTGATCTCCGTCCTGGTTCAACCACAGAAGTTAAGACTGAAACTGTCCTGAATTCATCTTTTCAGCTTTTCCCTTTAACCCTGGTTAATCCTCATCTTCCACTCTGCTGGAGATTAAAGGACCAGGAAACACACACACACACACATACACACATATACACACACACTCACATACAAACACACACACATACACACACACATACACATACACACACACACACACACACCATCTGTACTCAGACGATTCCAACACTAATTATCTTAGGTCCTTATTTCATTTGTTAAATTAATCGACAGTTGATTTTCTGATTGGACTCTGAAAGTGAATTTCTATAGATTAATTGATATTTTGGTGAATGAGTCTTTGATGTTTGTTTATTAATCATACTTTGATTTGCTTGTTATTTGAATTTAAATTCATTTAACAAAATTGATTGTTTGTGATTCATTTTCCTTTGATGCTTTTGTGTAGCTAAGATAACGAGCTATCCGGGTTAGCTGTCTGACTTTGATATATTTGAGTTAATTGACAGGTGAAGAATCCCCGTCTGCGACAGTTTAGGAAACCTTCACTACAGTGGAGCTCTGATGCTCAGAGGAATCTATCAGGATTTGATATTCACACGAGTTTTGTCTGAATCTGCACATTGTTGATCAAAAGAAAAACTCAAAGCTGCGTTGTAATAAATATTAGATTCTGAAGAAGAAATCTGAAGATCTTCTGAGATTCTCAGTCATGAAAGTTTACCAAACGACTTCCTTTTGATCAGAGATTCTGAAAACCAACAACAGTTAGAGATAGATTTATATATTCTAAATATTCACAAATGAAATGACTTTGTTGTTGTCATTTTAATTCAGTTACGAAACTTCGGTTCTGTGGAAAAAACACATACACACTGATTTAACACTCACAGTTCTTTGGGTAAACCTGGACATGCTTGTTCAATGACTGTCAACAAAGATGGACGACACGTCTCCACTTCCTCCGACTGTATAAATATAAAGCCAAAATATCATGGATTTTATATCATCAAATAACTGATTAAAACCAAACTGATCAGAAACACGTGAACAAACATCAGTGAGGTAGAAACCATCTAAACATTCATTTATCATGTAATTAGATTTTTTTGTTTGGTCCATGTCCCGTCTGCTAACATGGGGGAGGAGGAGTTTATGACCCATATTGCCGCCTCCAGGGGGCGATCCAGATGTTTTGGCATCACTTTTGTGCCGCTGTCTTGTCGTCCATCTTCATTTACAGTGATCTGTGTTAATGTTTGAGTTAGCATGCTAGGTTTACGATGCAATAATAAATCCAGTGTATGCTAACAGTTGATTGTACACTAACTTCTACGTACACTAGCTTAGCAAGATGTCGGAGAAAAGCAGAATTAATCTACTAAAGGCAAAAATAAAATATAAAAAACTACTGTCATTATAAAATAATAAGTATATAAATATACTTTTACATTATACAGTGATAAGTTTCTAGATTGTCCACAAACCAAAGTCATACAATTTTTGGCTAAACACTACGAACAAGTTAGTACCAAACTCTGTATGCTAACTAACCATATTCCACACACACACACACACACACACACACACACACACTGTTTAAAAAAGAAATCCTCAAATATATTCATTTACTTTGTGATTCACGTTTCCAGGAATTCACTTCCTCCAACAGAATATGAAAATAAATCAGCATTTTCTCGTATTTAAGAAAATTGCATTGAACAGTTTCATTATGACACATTATTACATCAGAACATTGAACCTGATTAACATTTTTCAAATGAATCTTCCACCTCTTCCTCTGTAATCACACAGTATTAGTTCGTAGTCGCCTTCAGCGTGACAGAGATATCGATATTTACGAGTTTAATCCTCACAGACTCACACGAAATCACATGAAAAAAATAAACCGACCTGAATTTCCTCACTGAAAACCTGACGAGCTGGATTAACATTAAAATGTTGTAACCAAGCACCGAACACAGTGACATGTCACAACATGTAGTTCACGTGTTCACACGTCAGATCGCAACATTTTACAAATGTCAGAAGCGGAAACATATTAAAGGAATAATTTGACATTTTGGAAAATAAAATAATTATACGAGAATATTGACGTCACTTTCACATTTATCCATTAAATGTGTTGGACGTCACTGTAAATCAGGACCTCCCTCAATGAACTTCATGTATAAATAAAGGTTAATGGAACTGTAATGTCTTTAAAGATAAAAGTCACACACAGTTTCTGTTTGAATGGAGAAAGTGAATGACGCAGTTCGTTTGGTAGCCATGGTAACGTCATTATGTTATTACTCCCAGCATCAGCAGCTTCCGGACTCAACACCAGTTCAAATGCACCAAATGAACGTTGGGATTCTGACGGAATGAACGTTTTACACGAAGCTCAGCGAATTGTCTCTTGGCTTTAGCTTCAGATTTAAATGACAGACATGAAAGACTCTCTGTCTCCTCATCTGTGTTATTTACCAAACTGTCAAATGATTCCTTTAAATATGAAGTGATTTCTGATTCATGACATGTGGCACAACATGAGCTGAACAGATTTACTGCAGTAATCAGACAAACAGACGTCTTCTAAAACAGAAACCAGGTTACACACATGAGCCCGACTGCCTGAAGAGTCATATTCACTGTGTGTGTGAGTGCATGAAGATTAAAACAGTAAACCACCAGTGAAAGTGGCGACTAGATACAGTTTGATCGTAAAGGTGCAGGAGTCCTGTGACAGGCTCACAGCGAGCAGGGCGTCCAAACAGTTTGTTTCAAAGACTTTGACATTTTCTGGCACAAAGAGACGGACACAAAGGCAATAAACCAGAAAAGGAGGTGAAGACACTTTTCCACAAGGCAACACAATCAGTGGTGTGATGTATCGTACCAGTCACAGTCAGGCTGGTGTGTGTGGAATCCGTCCGTCCAGTGAAAGAAACCCAGCTGATACTGGTACAGACCTCGTCACAGATTCTTTTCAGACTGATTCTAAAAGATCTCATGTTATTCCTCCTGAGCCCCGGTGTTATCTTTGGCCATTTGAACGTCCTAAACAACACAACATCCAGATTCACTGAGATTACAATGGGACTTTGATTTTGTAATTTTAGATCCAACTATGTGCAACTGCTGTGTCCAGGTAACATATATTTAATCATCTGTGTTCGACTGTGAGGCTCCAGACAAACTTTAAGTACAGTGAGAACGGGACACTAGTATTTTAAAATGCTTGTATTCTTATAGCATTTCTTTCTTGAGCTACATTTATAGATTATATTGACTTGTTCCCTGGTCAACCATAAACTGAGGATCTCTGAAACTTCTTCATTAAAACATAAAGTTAGTTAATGAGCTAACCACCTAGCAAGTCAATTAGCAAACAGCTACCTCAGTAGCAAGTTGTCTAATTAGCCTGGGAGCTAATGCTGCATTCATGCAATATCAACATAATAGGAAGAGCAGGAAAATGGGTGTTCACAGATTTGTTCCAGGTGGTTAGCTCTATCGCTAAGCTAGCTACTTTTGTTTTGTGTTTATCATTATTTTTTAAATAAAATCAGAATATCGAACGAACTTTAGCATCAGCAAACGGGGGATGGATCGACGACATCGAGGTCTGCTCGACCAATCGCGAGTCAGTTTCAGCTGTCAATCATCTCAGCCTGTTTTTATATCATCAAATAACTAATTAAAACTGAACTGATCAGAAACATGAACACTTGAACATAAGTGTGATAAGAACGACCTGAAATGAAAGAAACCATCTTTGAGAAACATTTATTTAACATCTACTATTTTAGTTCAGGCAGGTTTTATGACTGATACTGCAGTCAGCCACCAGGGGGCAATCGAAATGCTTTTGGCTTCAGTTTTGAGAACTGTGATGTTGTGTATGTTTATATTCAGTCATTGGTCCAGTTTGTTGTTAAGTGAAACTAAACCGTGTATGGGTCTTGTAAAATTAGCAAATTTTAATATTGGATTCATTCTAATTTAATTTCGAGCAGTTTGGTGAAATGTCTGTAGCAGCTGGTAAATATCGTTACTGTCAGTAATTCCCAGCATCTCCCACTTAATAGATATGAAATGAACGCAGCATAACCTGCTACCGAAATATATCATAGCAAGAAACTTGACAATGAGGCCATGAGATTAATTATTTTAGCAATAACACAATCCAAGACCAACGAACCTGAGAGCCGCCTCTCCAAAAGGTTTCTTCTCACACTCACATACGAGCCGTTTCCTTTCCTTCATGATTCTCTCTGTAAGATCCCTGATATTTAACAATATTCACAGTGTGTTGCTAAATGTTGCAAATTGAGTCCGTCCTTGATATATTTCTGTTAACGTGTTTTAGATAATGTAATGAATTCTGTAATTGATTGGTGATTGCTGTATTGATCACTGTGCTCAGTCACGAACACGTCTAACTGATTTGGTAGCTTTAGTTGAAGTTAACTTTAACCACACAAACCTTTAGTGAATCTGGACCTGTGGTAGTTAGGAGGTCTCAGTTACTGATGGTCGGATTGTGTGCGAGCAGTCAGACAGTAGTAACCGATAACAGAGGGCTGGGACAGAGCTGACTGTCACTCTCCACTCGGGTCCCATGAGTCAGGAGCTCCTCCACTGTTGTCCAATCATCGAGCAGTTTTCTGTTCCTCAGCCGGTTCTGCTTCATGTGGCTCAGCTCCAGCACCGTCTGAGACGACAGTGACCCCTGAACTCCTCCGGCCAGCTCCTCCCCTCCTCTTCTCTCCCTGTGCTGCCGTGACTGCGCCAGGTGACGTCTCCTTTCCGTCCGGCTACAGTATCGACCCACCAATCTGCCGTCCTCTCCTTCATCCTCCCGTTGTCTCCGCCCGTCTCCTCGCACCTCCTCATCTGTTGTGACCTCACTGCGCTCCCTAGCCAGGCGGTAAGCTCGGGCTCTGAGCAGCTGATTCCTGACTGACTTCTGATTGGACAGTCTGGAGCGGGGAGAGGGTGGAGAGTGAGGCCTCCGCTGTGGTGCACCCAGTGTGCTGTAAAAAGGAACAGAACCTTTAAGGTTGCCTGAGCGACTCCCAAGGGTCTGAAAGCCTCGCCAGTCTGAGGCTCCACTGGAGCCAGATCCAGGACTCTTGGAGAGGGAGTCCTCCTCTCTGCTCCGAATGGAGCCTTGGCTGGTTCTCAACGAGTTCTGATGATTGGTGAGACTGGTTCTGTCTGTACTGAGGTGACTGGTGGGGTGGCAGTTACTGGGATAACTGGCCCTGCTCCTTGGCCCAAGAGTGTTGCTGGCTGTACCTGGCTGGTTGTTCTCGAGTTTGTCACTCAGAGTGTTCGGATCTGTCACATTCGGGTGACTGGCCCTGCGGGCGCGCTGTCCCTCAGTCAAATCTTGTATCGTTCGACTCCGGCCTGGAGCTTCTATCGTCCCACCTCTTCCCTGCTGCTGCTCCAACCATAGCGCTCTCCGTTGGCAGGGCTCAGTATGGCAACCTACAGATAGACAAAAGAAATAGAGTGCAGACAGTTCTGTGAATCTAGAAGTTTGCATGTAGCCGTTACAGCAAGAACCTGTCAAACAAGACCAGAAAGCCATTGGTGCCTCACACAACTATTTATCCAATTTGGCGAATGGCAAGGTAAACCATGGGCAGGCTTCCAGTCAACATACTTTTACCCCCCCCCCCCCAAAACTCATACCAATTGTCCAATTTTTCAAGACTAATATATAACACATGAGTAAACTGTGGGACGGTTTAAGGAAATTATTTTTGGAGCTTAACTTACCGATGGAGGGGGAGGCTGGTGATCGGTGGCGAGTGGGACTCCTCTCAGCTCTGTGGAAGTGAACTGTTGTGGTTGTGCTGTTACCCACTGTGCAGCGAGAAGCGAGTGGGGCTCCAGGGTGACTCATCTGAGTTGTTTCAGGGATGGACTCCAAATCCCAGCGTCCTCTCTGCTCTCGAGGGGAGTGGCCTGTGCGGAGATGATGAGACTGCCGATGGCCGTGGCTCCCTTGAATTTTGTGCAGCCGCCTGTGTTCCCCGGTGCTGACGCTGTGGAAGCCAGAGTCGCTGGGTTCAGAGGAGGTTAGGGATTCTGAGGAAGAGGAGGAGCCTTGGGAGGAAGCGGTGTGGCCTGGCAGCGATGACATGGCGTCCGTCTCGGCCTCAGAGAGCGCCATCCGGTGGTCGGGGCTATCGGGTCCACAACCTAGCCCGCTGTCAAGCTCACTAAGTGGAAGGTATCCGAAAGGACGATCAGGTCGCCAGGGATGAGGATAGTCAGACTGAAGAGGGAGAAAGGATTCTTTTAAAATGTATTATTTGACAAGTACAAGCAACATTTTAGTGAGAATGAGGTGCAACTAGTGAGGGAAACATAATCTCGGAGATTAGAGACCTGTCTGGGGAAATTCTTTGGCTCCATCTCTTCAGTGTTGTAGCAGCCAATCAGACAGCTCTCTGAGTTCGGCTGGTAGGGCGACATCTCTGGAGCCTGGAAACAAGCAGGGGCGCATATATCATCTCATTGTCGGGGGGGACAATAAACAGAGAGAGTGCAATTTCTGAGGGGATTTATGTGTGTGTATATATATATATAATATTCGATTTAATTTTATTGAAGAAACAGATCTATAATATTTTGCTGTCAATGTGTAAAACATTATGAAGCCGACCAGACACTGAACTTAAATTAACACAGTGTTTGTTGTGTCTCTGTATTTTTTATGAATTAA